>NW_026897110.1:0-289654 GCF_033153095.1 Gastrolobium bilobum | reverse complement strand
CGCTTCACTGTGAGTACATTGTTGAATAACATAGACCTAAAGTTTAAGCAATCTTAGAAACATGCATCAACCACTCCAAGAACTGTAACCTCCGCTTCTACCAAGCAAATGTCTTTCACCAGATATCCCATGTTTTGACTGGTGAAATTACTGATTGAAATGAATCTGGATGCACCATTTTCATTGTTTGAGGCACTAAACCAGTAGTTACCTGCAAGTAGGGGAAAATAAAATAAAGAACTGTTGGGTTATTGAATTGAAGATGTGCTTTTGTTTGCTTAGACTGGCGAAGAATGTTGCCCGGAATGTTAATAATTCATTCAACTAGCATTTCTCTTGAGGAATTGCACCTAATAAAAGTGTACCAAACTCTACCTTTTCCAAAAATGCCCCTTAATTAATAATTAATTACCAAATTGCCACATTGGAGTGCATCCATTCAAAACTATTTCGAAAATTTACCCTCCCCAACAAACATAACACCCCCGGGTAAATTTTGAAACTTTTTATCTACCCGAGTATGTAGGGATGTACCCGGGTAGAGTTCTTGAATCTGGGAAAATGTTTGAATTATTTACCCGGGTACGTAGCAGTGTACCCGGGTAAATCGCGACGGTAGGGTTTTAAAATACCCCAGCAGCCCCATTCGAAAACCCACAAAAGGGGTACCCGAGTAGAGCTGCTGGAGGAGTGTCATCTTGAGCGATTTCAGGCATAATCTTGCACTAATTCGTCTTGTTTGTGATCATCATTCGCGGACCTTGCAACCTCTCTGCCTTCTACCGATTGAAATCGATCAAAGGTGCATTTTTTTTTCAGTTTTTTCAATTATGTTATGATTTCTGTTCTGATTCATTGTTTTCGTTTATATCATTTGATTCTGTCCGAATTATTTTATCAATTTGTATGTCATACGCTTACCCTAACCCTGAATCTAACCCTAACCCTAACCCTAACCCTAACCCTAACCCTAACCCTAACCCTAACATGTATCTAATTTCTGATTTTGGTTATTTTTTCAGTTTAATAGTGTGACACAATGACCTCTCGACGCGTTTCAAAGCTGCCAGTGACCCATTCCGAGAGAAGAACCAAGAGTCGTCACGATGGGTCGTCATCCTCTCAGCCCCAGGCTGCTTCGAGTCAGGCTCCGGACTTGACGTTCGGATATTTGTTTGAGGATGACATTCCTTCACACGAGAAGTTCGTGAAGTTTTTCATGACCCGGAAGATCTGCGAACCGAAATCACTGGATTCGGCATTCTTCAACCTAGAGCGTTTTGACATCGTGCCGCTTCTTGAGCAGACACATTTACTTCACCTGGCGGAGATGCGGTGCCCATACTCGGAGGTTATGGTAAGAGCCTTCTACCAGAACCTTGGCTACTCGCAAGGCGAGCTGACTTCCCGTGTATGCGGGATTGATATCATCATGACTGCTCCTATCTGGACGGAGCTACTGGGGTTCGATTTTGATGGTGTCTCAGGAGCAGCACTATATGATGGAGACAGCCATCATATATTTGGTGATTATAACCGGGAGACCATTGTTACAGAGACTAGGAGGGCAGACGCTGAGCCCGGTCATTTTGCTCATTATCCTGTTAGCAACTTGTCAGTTTCTGCTCGCATTCTTCATTATGTGGTGACACATATTATTTTCCAGCGCCCGCATAATCACTCAAAGGTGCTGGAAGGGGACTTTGTCATCCTGTGGGCCCTCCTTCACAGTCAGCAGGTGAACTGGAGGCATTACATATGCATACTGATGTGGAAGGCAGCCAAGTCAAAGAAGGCTGAATTGCCTTTTGCATTTCTGGTGCAGAAGATTCTGCATAGATTTGGAGTGCCTATGGCAACAGAGACCTTGAAGACCGCCAGAGGCTGGAATGCTATATTTGGTGAGAGGCTCCTGAAGCAGTGTGGGATCCTACCGAACAGAGCGGGTATCTGGACGTGGAAGAAGGCACCAGAACCACCTGAGATCCCATTCCACCACGATGCTGAGATGGAGGATGCACCTGCAGGTGATGTGTTGGTCTTTATGAGTTTATGCAATTATGTGTTGTTTAATTTTTAATGTGGTATTGAAGTTTGTTTTTCATGGTTTATGATGTAGGCCTTGATGATGATGACGATGATGATGGCGTTGCTGAGGTTGATGTCAGACCGACACGTCCCACCCGCAGTCGGCGACCACCAGCTCCTCCTGAGGGTGGATGGACACTTGATCATGTCATGGCATCCTTATATGATCTGACTACTGACTTTAGAGGATATAGACAGAGCACGAGCAAGTGGCGAAACCAGATGGACACAAGGGTTGCACGGTTGGACACAAGGGTTTCACGCTTGGAGGGTTTAATTGGCGAGGGTGCCCATACTCAGGAGGAGGAGGAGGAGGAGGATGATGACAATGGGGATGACACACAATCGGATGAAGAGAATGGGGAGGACACGGCATCGGATTAGTGTGTCCATAGGGTTTCATATCATTGATTTAGTTTGATGTAATGTAGTCATTTTGGTACATTTAGGAACTTTACCTACATTGCATGGATGTTTTTGTACTGGATGTTCAAAATTTGAATGAATGAAATTTTCGTTTTGCGCACGTTCAGACTTGTTGGTTCTATGCATTAGTATGGGACCTTGCATTAATATTGTCATAATTAATTTGGAAATCAATTCAACCCAAAGTAGTTTATTATTCATTTTCAACTTTGATTGGCGCACATCTTGATTACTGCATCCTATTTCTACGAAATCAATCCACCCCCAAGTCATACCGTATGTAGGTATTGCACAACAATTACCAAAATGCAACAAAAATTGCCAAAACAGCATCTGCAACAGCATCTGCAACTGGTCTACCCGGGTACCACGAATAGTCTACCCGGGTAAGATGTACTCGGGTATATCATTACGAGTTACCCGGGTAGACCAGTTGCAGATGCAGCAGCAGGTGCTGTTCAATCCATTTTGTTAGCATCTTGGTAATTGATGTGTAATACAATAACCTTAACTGACTCGGGGAAGGGGTAAATGGGTATGGTAGACATTCGGATTGCACAATACGGAACGAGTGACTCGCTAAACTTAACGGATACATTTCAACAATACATTTCAACAACACAAGAATACAGTTCAACAATACATTTCAACAACACAATACATAACTAATACAAGATAAAGTTTAGGGTACAAGGAAACAAAACAATACGTAAAGTGATTGTCATTACAAAACAAAGTACTACACAAAAACAATACGTAATCATGCTTGTCTTAGTCTCAATGGACATGTACGAATGTTATGTCCAACTTGCTTGCAATGCTTACATCTGCTCTGACTGCTAGAGGGTTGAGACTCAACCCAATCCATCTCATTCTGAATCCTTGAAGACTTTGGTCTTCCTTTTGCACGTACCAACTGAGCATCCGGAATTACAGTAGGCCCAACAACGGATGGAATCAACAATTCATTGCCAATAGGAAACCAGTGTGCAGCATATACTTTAGCAATGGTTGGAATTTTGAAAACATGATCCACATAATCATAATGGTTTAGCTTGGCTACCTTGCAAACTGCTAATACATGACTGCAGGGATACCTCCTTGCTGTAAACCTACCACACTGACATGTACGATTGATTAAGTCCACTCTCATGATGTCACCGACCTCGTGTGTAGATTGATTGTAGGCATCCTCAACCTCAAACAATAACAGGTCACTATCATATATCCTCACACGATAAGTGCCAGCCAATTCATCATTTTTTTGCAACGCTGCCTCAACCTTCTTTGAAATTATCCAACCTTGTGAGATATCTTTTTCAATCCCTTCACGTCTCTTGACGAAATACTCAACGAGTCTACTGAATGTCATCTTGACCAATGCAGATATAGGCAGATTTCGTGCTCCACGAAGCACCTTATTCACACACTCAGATAGGTTAGTTGTCATATGACCAAACCTACGTCCTGTCTCATCATACGACCTGCACCATTGCTCTTTCGGAATCGCATCCAACCATGAAGCAACTTCAGGATTGTTCTCGATAAATTCCTTGTACCTAATGTCGAAATTTATCTTTGAACATGTGTACCCTGCAAAAAACCATGACATATGCATAGGTTAGTGAATTTCACCACCGTTTTCTTCAAATGGTTGAAAATGTGAGTAATTATACCGTACATTACCTAATTTCATCAACGTTTTCTTCAATTCCACATTCCTAAAACGGGTATTGAAGTTGCTTCTGATGTGACGTAGACAAAATACATGATAAGCATATGGAGGCTGCCACCCTCCGTGGTCTTTCACCGCCCTTATGATGCTTCGATGACGATCGGATATTAGACAAATACCATGCCTATGTGTGACATGAAAACGTAAAAGGCTAAGAAACCAGGACCAATCATCCAACCTCTCACCTGGAGGAACAACAACAAAGTCAATAGGGATGAGCTCAGAAATTATTTACAGTATGAAGTGGCAAAGAAGGGTCACATGCTTTCACATACCCCAAAGCAAAATTATTTACTCACCTGGAGGAACAACAGCAAAGGCAATAGGGAGCAGAAATCCATCTCCATCCTGAGATGTTGCAATCAATAGAGTACCTCTGTACTTCCCATACAGATGAGTGCCGTCAATTTGAATTATAGGCTTGCAGTGTTTGAATGCTTCAATGCATTGGTGAAATGTCCAAAAAACCCTTTGAAATACGGCCCTGTCTGTATAAACCCGACGTTCATCAAAACATTGATTTGTATCAAGTTTGAACACAGAACCCACATTCACCTCCGTCATATACTTCAGCCAATTTGGCAAGAATGCGTACGATTTCTCCCAGTCACCAAACAACTTAACGATGGCCTTCATTTTTGCCTTCCAGGCCTTCCTGTACGTTATGTTGTATCCATATGTTCCCTGTATCCTCTCCTGTATCAGAGCTGGTCTTGTGGATGGATCTTCCTTTAACATATCTGGAAAAAAAAATTAACTTTACCATATTCTCAATTAATCTGAATCATTAAATAAACAGTGGAATACATACTCATTATAGCCGCACAAATGACATTTGAATCCAACTGTCTATGATCCTGTGCTAGGCCTTGATTTAGGCATGTGTGACCTTGACCCCATTTACGTACCACCCAGTTAGCTCCCTTCTTCGGCTTAATTGCCCTCATATACCAGGGACAACCGTCAGCATGGTTTTTACACTTCATAACAAATCTTGACTCGTCGCTTTTTTCAACTATGGCTGTCCTGCGCCCCTTCATACAATGTATCTTCACAGCATGTTGCAATTCTGGTTTGGACCCAAATTCTTGTTGCACAAATAACGGATCTCCTAACTTCCAACCTCCGTGCAAGTCATCATCGCCATATAGGATCTCCAACTCGTCATTAGGGTGCGCCCAGTTAATGAATGAATAATGTTGGCTTTCATTCCAGAATGGCTCCTCAGACCCTGCATCTAAAGATCATGTCAAATTTAATAACTTACCACAAATAATAAATTGTCTAAAGCAAATATTCAAATTTAATAACTTACCACTACTGACTGGGTCGACATGAAGTGGTGACAAGGCTGGGGTACCGAGACTTACGGCGCTCATGTCAGCCTCAAAATTACCGTCCACGTCAGTGTCTGACGAATCACCTTCTGGAATAGCACTTTCAGGTTCTCCCTCATCTTCGCTGTCCACATAGTCCTCGTCTTCATCCTCTTCATCCTCATCCCATGCTACCTGAGGAGGTGCAGAAGATCGTACAACTGTATCTTCTTGACCGGTACAGTGTGCAGTAGTGGTTGTATGCACCGGTAAAGATGAAGATTGTCCAACATCAACTTCAACATATATCTCAATATATTTTAATACTTTCCATTCAACAAACGCATCTGTTACGAACTCCACATCTTCATCATCATTTATATCGTTTCCAATGTAGTATATTGTATCCATATCCACTACAGTCTCTAACCTGGCTATCATGCGGTGGATGGAATGTATGCCTTCTGACCCCATTTTTTGAAGAATTCTCTCCTTCAGTTCATTGCATGTAGTGCCCACTTTGATTTTCATCGTTTTTGTTTTTCCTTCAAATCGGACACCGTTCGGACCTTCAAAATGCCTCCCATTGTAGTAAACAACTATAGGAACCATGTTTGGACTTGAACTCATCTTTCACACAAAAATTAGATCTAGGTTTTGGGTTTGGAGGTTGGTTCGGATTTTTTAGCACAAAATGGGAGTGTGGAGATGTAATCTCAATGTCCCACCAAGATTCAGCTTTCTGAAATGATGAGATGAAATATGTGTGATGTTTCGGATTAGAGAGGGTAAGAGAGAAAGATTTTGGGGTTTCAAAAACCCTATACCTCGCAACAATGGCCGAAACCCATACATATTGGGGTTTCTGGACGCGATTTACCCGGGTACACTGCTCTGTACCCGGGTAAATAATTCAAACATTTTCCCAGATTCAAGAACTCTACCCGGGTACACCCCTACATACTCGGGTAGATAAAAAGTTTCAAAATTTACCCGGGTAGGTAATGGTGTACCCGGGTAGGCTTCGTGGTCAACGGTCAAACAGGGGCAGATTGGTGTTATGTTTGTTGGGGAGGGTAAATTTTCGAAATAGTTTTGAATGAGGGGCAATTTGGTAATTAATTATTAATTAAGGGGCATAAGGGTCAAAAAGCCGCCTTTAGAGCCAAGGATGAAATCTTTGAGAGGAATAAATTGATCAAATCCCCATTCAATCTTCATTTTGTGAAATCTTTTTTCCTTTTTCACGCCATCTATCAAATGCAGTGTTCCAAAAATGGTAAGAGAGACCCTTGCTTTCCAGGTCAAAAACTGACCTACCTAAGCAGCACAAAATCTTTTTCGAGGACGGACTTTAAAGAGACATAATCACCATTGGAAGAGTATACAAGATACCCCATGAAAATCCAACATTCACAGAGGTAATAGATTTTGATTTGTGTATGACGTGGGTAAGGAGAAAGACTTGTATAATCCTTGTACGTACTTTTGTATAAGTTAAACCAATTCATAATACATTATACTTTTAAATAATAAATAAATGCGACAGAAATATTTATGTAATTATTAACATAAAATAAAACTATATTATTTGTTAATTGTTTTAATTTTTGTACACACAAACACAAGGTATACTTAGTAATTGATAAGTCAATGTCCTCGCAGAAAGGAGAAAAAAATATAAAATACCTTGAACAGCTAAGAAATTGTCGTTGTTCTGATCAAACAAAAACAATCGAAAATTGACATATATTTCCCAACCAGGTTGAAGTGAACCTGCTTCGTCCAATGCTAAGTATAGTGAAATATGATCCTTTACATTCTTGCTCTTGTTTCCAATTGGGTACAGAACTAACTTCCTGTGAGGTGTAGGCAAATATATAACACAGTTATTCCCTTTGAAATGACGATATTAAATATTATACAAATGGAATAAGTAAAATTCATATGTGTAAGGATTCATGAGCCGAACCCAAAATCTTAAAGCATTGGATTCATATGTCCTTCCACTTATATACACTTTATTTAGCTCATTACCAAATAATGTGAAATTTATCATACTTGAATATTCCAACAATAATATATAAATGTATACCACTTATAGCCTCCAGCTTCAAAGTTCCCTGACTCGTATCTCTCTATAGAATTCTTCGCGAGAAGTGAAAATGACTGTACTTTCATTAGATAATGAGTCGGTGGAGCATCTACTGTAGATCGTGAAATTCCTGCAATATTATAAGTAAATCACATACAATAAAGTCATATGCTTGCTAGCCATGAGTTAATTTTTCTTAACAAATTAAATTATGGTTTTATTTGTTAGCATCTCCCTCATCCAATTTGAACCCCGTTAATTAAAGTCATATTGGTTTAGTAATTCAAGCAATTTGTGAACATAATGAAATAAATTTCAACAACTATTAATCTTATGATGTATAGAAATCTGATACCATCTTATGATGTATAGATCTTCAACATGCAAGAACGAAAGATGCAAAATCTTGATATGCAAGATGAGAGAAGAAGAAGCCAACACGAAATTAAAGTGTTTCTGTATATTAAGTTAATGAACCAGTTAACCAAAGAATGGTTATATACAACCTATGAAGGAGAAGAATTAAAGAATAAAAAAATAATGTCAACTAACTATAACCAGTCCTTAACTGAATTAACAAACTAAAAACTAAATCAATTAAGTGTCATTGGGCTGGGCCCTTTCTTCTGTTAGGCCCAATTGTGTTGAAACCGGCAACAATTAATGATGATAAAAAAAAACAACTAATGAACTGTCATCATCCATTACTAACAAGCAAAATATATCTTTGCTATGAAGTATATTATGCGCTTAGAACACACGAGTGCATAATTGTTCTTTTGCATGTAGCATAGACACACATATGCCCAAATAGTTATGTAGACACACATGAAAATAAACTCTTTAAAATAAAACTGCCCAGCAAAGAATGGAGGGAAACAAACCACCATCCATGGCTAGATACAGACAAGGGAAACAAGATCAGAAATGTCGGCTATTTCATGTAACCAATTTCATAATGTTATGGTATTTATATGGATAGATAAGATTTTGTTTCCTTATCCTTTCTTTGAAGAAAACTGTTATTAGTTCAAGGACGTCGGCATATATTCTCTGCTTTTAGAATGACTACACGCAAAAAGGTTTCTACGTGAACTTTTTTTTTAAGAAGGATTTATCTACTATATTTGTTAAAAGAGGATTGATTTCTCAGCTTAGGGATATATATATTCTTTGCTTCAAATCGTATATGACGAAATTCTATCTTGCAGAATCACATGGCTTTTATTATGGTTCAAATGTGTACACAAATTATCTTTGTCTGATCAGCAAAAACAACCGAAAAGTTTTTATTAAAAAAAAAAACGAAAAGTAACATATATTTTCCATTCACTCCATCAGGCTAAAGTGGACTTGCTACTTTCAAGTTTCAATGCCAACTATAATGAACAATGCTTCTTCGCATTGTTGCTCTTGTTTCCACTTAAGTAGAGAACCGAGTTTCTTTGAGAACATTTTATAACAGGGCCTAGCACTTCCAAGGTTTTTATCCATGAGTGTACTATAGCTTCTTTAACATATGTGGCTGCTTGTTGATTATGGCTGTCTCCAATCTCTGAACATGAATTTCTCAGGAGTTGTGGTACCATTTAGGAACATTGAGCGAGGCTCTCCTTTAAGTGCAACGGGAATAGTTACTTTTTTTGCCCAAAAGGAAAAAAATAGGATATACGAGGAAATAACCATTAAGATAAGGATAGTATAAATATATATATTTTTCTCCCGTATTTAGTAAAAGATGTATGGAGTGCTTATACATCTGTAGCACTGAAAATATTTTTCTACTTTACACCTACAAACAATGGGTTTTATAATTCTCATTTAACATGAGAATTCAAATTTTCCTACACACCCTTCGATTTTCGTGCTGACATGGGTCCTACATATAATTTTTTCTAACACCTGGGTCCCACATGTTTTTTATCTCTACAATATGATAATTGAATTATCATTTAACATGAGAAAATCAAACCCCATAAACAATCACCTAGGATTTAAGGGACTATTACATAGTTTGTACTATGCTATAGGCCTACTTTTGAGGGCCTTGCCCTACAAATCAATATTTATTTTGATTAGAATAAAATGAAATAATTATTTAAGTAATTTAAATTAATATTTTTATTTTTATTTATTTTTTAATAGATATTAAATGGCTGGCATGTTAATAGACCTACACTAGATTTTTTTTTTAATATAGAACAGAACAAAATTATAATTTAACTTATACAAAACTAATAAGATAACTCATATTCAAAATATTCTACATTCAAATCAAATCAAATCGTTTAAATAATTTATGTTCCCCCTATATAATAATATATTTTTAGTTGACATGTTTATATTTATGAATTATTGACTAAAATAAGATTAATAATCAATAAAATAAAAAATTAATTGAATTCTATTAATTTTCTATTATAAAATTAAATTAACAATATATATACTCCTCACATGTATATATATAATATTTTAGAAAAGAGATTTTCATAATATTAATATTTATTTTTAAAAAAGTATTATATATAAGGGGAGTGTATTGAATTATGATTTTAAAAGACTTTTTTGAGCTAAAAAATCTTATAGATTTTAAAAGACTATTTAAAATTGGAGAGATTTTAAAGACTTTTTTAAAAGACTATTTTTACAATCAAGATTTCATAAGATTGAATTTTAAAGGATTTTAATAGAGTTTATAAGATTTGAAAGGACAATATGGATTTATAAGATTTTAAAAAACATATGAAACTTTAATAAACATCCAAAATTATAAGAGTCAATAAAAAAACGAAAGGTTATACTTACAAACTATTTTTGTTTACAACATTTTACAACCATATCTTAACCGTTGATTTTCGTCAGTCAATGATTATCATTCATTGCAAATTAAATATTAATTAATGAGTTTGATTTGCGAAAATAATAATCATTGATTGACGAAAATCAACGGTTAAGATATGGTTGTAAAATGTTGTAAACAAAAATAGGTTGTAAGTATAATCTTCTCCATAAAAAAATAACAAAGAAATGGAATGAAATTAATAAAAAAAAAGTAAAATATAATATAATTTTCTCAATTAGTAAAACATAATATAATTTTTAACAAACATTCAAAATTACTAAACAACAGCTTTTCACATATCTAATGGGTTGAAAATTATCTTCTTCATTTGATATCAAAGCTATGCATATATGATTATAAGACCCAACTTTTTTAATTATAAAAATAATTCTAAATTTGTATATAGAACCTAAAGTTCGTGATAAAATTCCGTTTGGAATTTTTTGCAATTGATCTTGAAAACTTTGGGGTTTTTGTTTTACGTGATGAGAGCTTTCTAACCATATATCATATGCATATTTTCATTGAATATTCTAAGAAAATTTCAAATCTGAATTTTTGTGTTTAATTACATGAAATTTTAGAAAATTTCTCAAATTTTTTTCAATCGATACATTGAAACCTTAAATTGCTTTGGGCTTTTGAGAAACAAGCTTTTAGTTATCTATTGACACAAAAATTGTTTGAAATCATTTCCTATAGTGAAGAAATTTCGTTGATGAATGTATTGTTACGAAATATAGGGTTCGTATTGTGAAAGTTTCAATCTTTCTTTAAATTGATATTATTTCATTGATGTAAAACGAAAATTGGTTTGAGGATTTTAGTTCTCGTATTATTTTTTCACTATTTTATGTTGTTTTCAATACAAAAAGCACACGTTTTTGTGCCAAGAAAAACCACGACCCATAGCTTGAAAAATCATTTTTTAAACTTTTAAAATTTCTCAAAAATAGCTCAAAAATATGTTATTTTTGAAATAGATTATATTAAAATGTCGTTGATTTGTTGTTTGTGGATTGTTTTGTGATCAAAATCGCTTAAAAATATGTTTTTTTTAGTTTTGACGAAGCTCCTATGGCGGAACCCAATTTCGAGCAGTCAACCTGCCAAAGGAATAAGAAAACACTGCAATAGAAGAATCTCAAGAAATGCTAGGGATTAGGGTGAGATATTGATATTTTTGAATACCACGAGATTTTCATTGTTTAAAATCCTGATTGAATACCAACGGATTTGAACGGATTCTATAATAATCCTTTAAAATCGTAATCGTCACGTGACTTTTTTTCAACCCATTAAAATCCTAATCGAATACCAGCGAATTTTTTTGTCCAAAAACAATCCATTAAAATCCTTTAAAATCTTAATCCAATACACCCCTAAAAATTAAACTTAATTTTCACTTTTAAATTAAATTTATATTATATAATCGACAATTAATATATACTGATAGAATTTTAAAATATTTATATTTAAGAAAAAAAAAAATCTTCATGGGCCGAAGGGTGAACCTTGTACCAATTTAAATACGTTCACTTAATGGATCTGGGCTCAAGAAAACTTGCTCTTTCCTTTGGGGTCATACTTCTTTCACCTGAGAGAGGCTTCTACTTCATTCAACCATTAAATGAAATAGTGCAAAGAAAGCATTGGCAAATTGCTTTGGGTTTCTTCATTGGGTTTCTCTCTCTTTCTCAAGGTAAATTGCTTTCTTCGTTGTGATGGAAAAAAACATGTGATGAAATTTCCTTTCATTATAGATCTCAATATTGATTTTTGGAATTCGTGATTCGCTTTCATCAGCGACGAGTGTGAATCAGGAATATGGATGGTGATTTGCCTAACATAAAGAAATGGATTGTGATGTATCCTGTTTATATAAATTCGAAAAAGACTGTAGCTGAAGGAAGGCGAATTGGCATCACCAAAGCATGCGAAAACCCTACTTGTGCTGAAATTGGTGATTGCTGCAGCTATCTTAAACTTCCTTTTGCAATTGAGGTTTGTTAATTACTGTGTGTGTGTTAAATTAGGATTTTTATTTATTTAACACTAATGTACTATCAGATGCTGTTTGTGGACTTGATTAGTGGAAAATGTATTTATTTAACTTTATTGATAACCACAGATAGACAAGGCTTACCCTCGTGATTTCATGCAAAGAGGGCGAGTGAGGGTATCGCTGAAAAAGGAGGATGGGACTCTCTATAATTCCTCCATCTCATCCCGTAAGAATGTCAATATAGTTTTATACTTTTATTTCTCTTCTTATAAAATTCCAATCCATTTTAGCTACCCATTTTATATTACTTTTTTTTTTTTTTTTTTGTAAATTTCATTCGTCTAATACCTCAGTGGTTGAACCCTACAGCATTTATGTGTGTTTTAGATATTTAATGTCCATAAGAATGTTCCTTTCAATTGAGTAGTTAAGCATTGTCAATTGCCTGAGGAGGCCACCCCATTTCCATCCCATGATTCAATGTTGCTCTAACATACACAATATCAGTTTCGTGATTACCAATTGTAATCTTTATCCAACTGTGATGTTGGCACTAACAACTTAAATTGTCTATTTATAAATATTATTTTATACTTTTAATGTGTCAAAGGCCTTTAAGGCAATATACTTTGTATCTGTCAATTGCATCATCAAGTCTATCTATATGTGTAACACTTAACACATGGTGTGGAGTTGAACCAGCCTTTCTACCAGCAACCCTTATAATATTTTACTTGTATGGCTCCAAACCTCGATTGAGACTGGTCACTACAAATTGTGGTATGGACATAGAATGGTTTTGGTGATGTGAACTTAGATTTGGGTAGAAATTAAGAGTTAGACTGGTATTAATCTTATAACTTTTAATTTATACATAGAAATAGTAATACAAGATTGAGAAAACTGTTTGTTGTTTTTCTGTAATTTCGATGGTTGGAAGATGAAAGAGACACTAAGAATCCGTGTTAATATATTTTTTTCTTACTCTATATGCACAGGTTTATATGAATGATTAAGTTGTAACAGTTACAATATTATAACTGCTTTTTAATATTGTAGTCTTTTTAGATTCTGTCGGATACAATTTCAGTTTTTAAAACGGAAGTTTGGATATAGATGCACAATATGTAAAATAATGGTAGAGTTTTAGAAATGGAAACATTGCTGCTTGGCTTTAGTATCAGAGGTCTAATAATATTCTACTAGTTCTTTTTTTTTGGATACAATGGGAGCACTAAGGTTCGAACCTACTCTTAGACCTCATTCAAACTATCCAAATCCCTCGCTATTACACCAATCCTAGTGGTTTATACTGGTTCTACTTTAAAGTTTAAATAGGTGATTTTTATATGCTCTTTATGGGAACATTAACTACACTCCGGGCCCCTCCTTCCCCTACACTTTTAGATGTAATTCTAATGTATCCATTACTTGATCTCCTTGCTTGGCTCTCTTTTTAAATCCTCTAAGGACAGAATGCAAAGAACCCGAGTTTTCTAAGAAAATTTTGAATTATAAAATATCCTTTTGTTAACTCTTAGCTATCCAATCCATCCACTTGCAAGTCTTATTTTTGTTATCTGTTGATCAAGATGGATTGGATTGCTACTCGGACCTTCAACCCTCCCAAAAAGGAGAAAGATAGATTGTCTTATTTGGTGTAGTCAATATGAAGGAAATTTAGTTAGAAATGCTGATACGTGCCTGATTGTAGATTGTTCAGAGTTTGCCTTGTTTATTTAAGTTTTAGTCAAGTGCAGATGTTACTAATAGGAATACACTTTTTTAATTCATACTTATAATTAATGTGCAAGAGCTGAAATATTGATAAGTCTTAATTCTATGTTACTGTTGCGTTTATCATGCATGGTTGCTTCGGCAATATCGTAATGTTTTGGACACTGTTAACATAGATACTAGCATCAGAGTCAATACTGATCAAGATTAGCTGTTGCATGGTGTTAAATGTTAATAGCCTAGCCATTGTTACACCATGTTAATAAACCATCCAGCATAGAAGATTAAGCTAAGTTTTTTATTTTTTCTAGATAAAAAGATGTTTTAAGCTCGTTGAAACTATGCATATTTGGTAGGGAAACAAGGAAAGAGAAAATAGAGATTGAATAATTTGAAATCGATTTTGATTTGGTGTGATAATGTGACATGAAATGCATATTAGATTTCAAATCTTAATTAAATAAGGAAATAAATTATAAAATCTAATGAAATATAAAAACCTTATCATCTTAAAAAAAGGCAAACACGCGTGCACAAGGTTTCCCGAGTTATGAGGGTATAGGCAAGGGTCGATTGACCTTTTGATCAGAAGGAGCATCCCTACTGTTGCCTCAAGATTCGCCCTCTTAAAATATCATCTAAGATATTCTAAAATATTTTGAAATTTAATAATATCATGAAATTTTTTTTAGACGTTCTAACAAAGATGTTGATGAGTTCAAATGATGGTAGCTCATTTTTATTGCCTCCGAGAATATTGAGACAAAAGCAATTAGTATTCTTTTGCAAACATGACATATCAAAAGGTTAAGAAAATTATTTTCTTGCAGATATTTTCAGTTGCATATATACAATGAATCTGTAATATATCTCATGTTATCATTTTTGTTGTGATTGTTTTGTAGGAAAGCAACTAATGTTTCGCGTTGCAGAGATGGTACCTAGACATAGTGGAAGGACTAAGAAGCAGGAGACTGCATCAACATCAACTGCTGGACCTTCCACCAAATCTGGGAAGGGTGGAAAAAAGAAGAGATAATTCTGTGTTTGAAGTATTATCGAACATGTTATTAGAGTGTCTTGCAGGATATCTTATTTCTTATAATAGGAATAATTTGTCCCAACTAAGTTGAAGTTTTCCCACCCCATTATGTGTTTGTTAAACTTTAGCATGTTGAGACTTTACATTATACTTATAGGACATTTTTGTTTTCATAGAATATTGTCTTTGCTTTTTTCCTGACCTTTTTGCTAAAGTTGCAAGGGAAGAACCGCAGTACATTTGTGCTTTAAAGCCAAGCATCAGCTTTAGTAAGAACTCCACGAGTCCTTGTTATTTTAGTTATTTAACCTTTATATATCATTATTATGCTAGTTAGTTTGTATTTTTTTTTATAAAATTATAAATATTTAATATTGTCATAATAAAAAAAAATATTTACGATATTTAATATTCTGAAAATAAAAAAATGATATAAGAGAATAATAGTTTTGATTCACGTAAGCAAAGTAATTATTTTGCTAATAAATTGTAATATAGACCGGTTTCATGAAATACTAGGTTTTTTCTTTTTCTTTTTTATGTAATAAAAGGAAAGAGAAAAAGCATACAGGCATACAGCGATAAAGGATTATAATTATTATTAGAAAGTGACTAGTTGGATAGTATAAGGTTATAGGAAACAACTGAACGCTCGTATTAGTTGTTGACAAGAAAGTTTTAAAATAAAATAAAGGGAATAATATGTATTATTTTAATGAATATAAAGTTGTGTCGAGAACAAATACTTTTTCATAAAATAAAATAACAGAAAATAATGGTGTTTAACCGGAAATGGGCAAATAACTAATAAGCAATAACAATAATAAAAAGCAGCGTCTGCCGCAGTGATACCTAGGACTAGGAGGCCCCACAGCGCACCTTATCGGATACAAGCTGTGGCTTACTACGAAAGCTGCGAATGCCACGTCGGATAAGTGTGAACGCAACCTGGGGGCCTTTGACTTCAACTCTCTCTCTTTTTTTGTGCCTTTCACGCGCCACCGCTCTTCCTCTTTCTTTCTTTCTTTCTTTCATATCACATTTCCGTTATCTGAAATTGAAAACGCTTCACCTTCAGCAACGGTTTCTCTTATTCGATTCGGCTCAATTAAATTCTTTGCAATCGCTTTTTGGCTGTTTTGAATCCCATGTGTGAGATTATTGCTGGATGATGGCCGAGACCAGAAAATACATTCCGAACGTTCAACAATTAGGATTAGGTTTGATTTTTCGTGCTTTCTAAGTTTTCTTCAATGCCGATTTTCGTTGTCCATTGTCATCATCATCCTTGTGCATTTTTCAAATTACATTTTCTTAGTGGTTTTTATACGAAACTTTTATTCTTTCTGCATGCCCCTGATTGCCTCCAATTTTTACCTCTATGTAATAATGATAATAAAATATGTACATGCATGCTTGTGTTACTCTCTGTCCTTTGGCTCATTTTCTTTTCTCTTTGGTCTACTTATTTTCAATATTTTTTGTGCGCTTCACTTGGATCAGTGAGCACTATTGTTTGTTTACTTGAATCAATGCATTATCTGTGCAGTGTCATTCATATATTTATTTAAACTTTGGTATCATTGTTGCCTTCACTGAATGTAACTAATTTTTATTCTTCAAATAGAGTAATGTATTTGAGTTTGATTTTGATTTTGTTCCTTATGGTTTCTCATATATACATTTGAATTTTTGTTGGATTTTCATAGAGCTTGAAGAGATACTACGAGAAGCCAAGCATCGTTGGCTTCGTCCTGCTGAAATATGCGAAATACTTCGCAATTATCGCAAGTTTGAGTTAACATCAGTTCCACCGATTACGCCTCCAGGTATTGCTTATTTTTTCCTGACCTTCATGCTCCTCTTGATGTTGGTTTTTGGCTACACTTAGGGTGTGTTTGGTACAGGAGAAATTTTTTGGTGACCGGGAATCATGATTAATGGGAATTCAGTAGAAATTGAGTTTACTTGGAATCTTACGAAAGATGTGTTTGGTTCGCTAAAATATTACCGGGAATACTGGGTAAAAATTACTGATTCCATATTTGGTTTAGAACGAAATATGACTTGGAATATGAGATTATTTTACAAAAATAACCCCAAACTATTTTTACTTTTGTAATTGATAGATTGGATCTAGATTTTTATGTGTATTGGGGTATTTTTGTCTCAAAATTTATTGTTGTACTTTTCCTTTACTTGGTATTCTGATTGGTATTCCGAATTACCATATTATTTTTGGTAATCTGAATAGTGACTTTTCTTTATAAATCAAATTACCGGTAATCCTTGGATATCCGGGAATCGTAATTTATTCCTTCTACCAAACGTGGTAATTACATTTACCAAAGAAGGATTACCGGTAATCCTCTCCAAAAACGTGAACCAAACACCCCCTTAAGGTTTTGGAATTGAATCATGACTTGGGAATTCCCATGCCTTAGAGGCTTGGTGGGTGACCAATGGGGTAACAAGCTCAAACCCCACGTCCTTCGATTCCTTTATCTGAGGGCATTTCCTTTTTGCTAGTCATAATTTGGAATTTACTTGTTCTGTTTTTCATGGAGTTCCACGTAAGATGGAGAAAAGTGATAATTAGAAAGGCTTTATGTTAACTCCACCAACACTCCAAAGGAAAGGCAGTGATCTTTATATATGGTTTTAACTAGACTGCATATGCATGGTACGAAGATGGTGTATTAATTTTGACATTATTTGCTATTGTTTTTTTCCAGCTGGATCACTATTCTTGTTTGATCGAAAAGCTCTTCGTTACTTTCGCAAGGATGGTCACCGGTGGAGAAAAAAGAAAGACGGGAGGACTGTAAGAGAAGCTCATGAAAAGTTGAAGGTGTGTTGTTCATTTTGTTAGTAGTAAGTTTCACTTTTTTGAATTGTTATTTTAATCGAACCTCTGACATGCGTCAAATTGTTGTGCTGGAATAGCCTCGTGTAATCAATCGCTCAATCGATTGTAGATTCCTCTTGTTTTCCACACAAGACCATGGTAATATATTATGAAGCTGATACAAATCTTGAGAGAACCTCACCGCAAAAGCTAGCTTAAGAGGTAGGAGAGTCCAAAGTCCATATAAACCCCCACATTAATCACTCATATAACCAATGTGGGATTCCAAGTCCCATACCTTGGAGTAGGATCATAACATTTCATCACGCTCCGCCGCCCCGCCGCCCACGCGAGCTGGCTTTGCACTAGTCTTTTACTAGCCCTGGGCGAACACTGCAATGTCAGTGTCACCACCTGCGCCGCTCGATTGGAACCAGGGGACATAGTGAAAGGCTCTGATACCAATTGATACGAACCTTCGAAGAACATCACCCCAAAAGCTAGCTCAAGAGGTAGGAGGGTCCACAGTCCATATAATCCTCATATTAGTCACCCTTATAATCAATGTGGAACTTCAAGTCTCATACGTTGGAGTAGGATCGTAACAAAAGCACATTTGGTTGCATAAACATGTATCTTCATGGATGGTTCTGAGATTCATGGCTTGTTTAATTATTTTACAGATGTTGATCATTAACATATGAGAGTATGGTAGCCTTGATATCTAAGTATGATGACCTTCTAAAAGTGTTGAATGTATAGTTAGAGGTGGCAATATGGATTGAACCCGACGGGTCAACCCGCCAAAACAGAGCGGGTTGGGTTATATATTTCAACCCACAAACCCGTCCCGTTTAGTTGTGGGTCAAAACGGGTTGGTAGTGGCCCGCGGGTCAGCTTTTTTTTTTTTACTATTAGGTAGTATTTTATTTGTCACTAAGTTTTTGTGATAAAAATATATTTTTATTTTAGTACTCCCCTAAAAAGGGTAAATAATTTTTTATTTATTTATGACAAAAGTTATCTATATATGGAGGCAAAAATAAGTTCCTAAAAAATATCTAACTGAATATTAACTTATATTTAGGCTTGAGATTGAAAAAAAATTAAGGGGAGTGTGAAATATAAATAAGTAATATTATAAAATTAATAAAATATAATTTATTATTATTTTTTAATTATTTTTTGTTTTTTAGACGGGTCACCCGCCAACCCACCTCAAAACGGGGTGGGTTGATATTTCCAACCCACCATCAAATGGCGGGTCAACCCGCTCCGCCTTGTTTTTGACAGGTTTGCCCGTTTGGCCACCTCTATGTATAGTGCCATCTTTATGTAACTCAAATTCTAGGTTTCTGGTTTAATGTATATCTATAGTGTCATTTTTCCCATTTTGGTCCCAAGAGCTGCCTAATCAATTGACTCTATTGTTGAGTGTAGGCTGGTAGTGTGGATGTCTTGCATTGTTATTATGCTCATGGGGAGGATGATGACAACTTTCAACGGAGATGTTATTGGATGCTTGATGAGTGAGTTTCATCATCCTGTTGATTTTAGTATTCATAGTTTCTTTTCTTTGGTTTCATAAGAGAATATTCACATTGGTGCTTATGTCGGTACTTGCTAATGCATCTGGTCATTTTGTAAGTTTTTTTTTGAAATCTTGAACAATAATAGATTGACTCTTAATTTTGTACTGGTATAAAACACTGAAAATAATGTTTTTGATGCAGTTTTATTTTGCTCTTAATGGGTCAAGATTAACAATCCAAGCCTGGACCCTCCAGACTAGCAGGCTAAACCAGCCAACCACTGGGTGGGTTGATTTTAATTATAAAAAAATAAAATAGAAAAATTAAAATACTAATTTATAATTTATATAAATATCTGCAATTTATATAATTATCCAAAAAAATGTCATATTTCTTAAGTTGATGACGAAAACTTGACAATATTATAAATGAATATTGAATACTGCTAAAATTTCTGGCCAGAGTGGGCCAGCATGCATCTGACCTATTTTGATCCCCAGGCTAAATGGACCATGCCATATAGGCCCTCATTTTAACGGGCTTATCATTTTAAGATCCCGGCTGCATAACCTATAGGCTGGTCCATGAGTCCAGGCCCTTTTTACAGTGCTAGCATTGATATTTTTTCTGTCAACTTGAATATTGTTCTGGATTGCAGGCAGTTAGAGCACATTGTCCTTGTGCATTATCGAGAAATTAAAGAGGTATGCATTTGTTCTTCTATTTAGCATTTTTGCTTTTATATCATTTGAAGTTATCCTGATAAGATGCTGTTATATTGAAACCAGAATCCAGGTCAATCTGATTAGTGTTGAGCACAACTATGTTGATCTTCTTTCTGTTACCTTTTTCTTCCATGCTTGTTAATAATGATCTGCTTTTATGGGTTGTAACCAATCGTGAAGACTGACTAATGATTGACCCATTAATGAATCTTCTGATTCCATTCTGTTTCTTCAAATTTGCTTGTTTTGCACTTGTTAAATGATTTGTTCTTCTATTATTATGTCATGCTTCACACTTTACAGGGATGCAGGTCTGGCATCTCACATTTTCCTGTAGTCCCAGTTACCCAGGTTGGTGGCTCTCAAAGTAGTTCAGCGCCTTCCTCTGGCAAAATAAACTCCCCATTATCCGTAGCTCAAACATCTTTTACATCAAGTGAAAATAAAGTTGATCAGAATGGACGAGCTTCAGAGTATAAGGATGCTGACTCACAGAAAGGTCTTCAAGCCTCTTCTCATGCCCAACCTATCAGCAATTCCATACTTTGTGGTGCACCTCGGCTTGCACATGAAACCACCGGTGGTAAGTTGCATGAGATTCATGCAAATTATGAGGAATGATTTGAGATAGAAAAGGAATATGTTTGTTAATGTCAGTTCTCTTAAGGATCAATTCCATTTCAAGTAGCTCCCTGGTGCCATGGTTGTTGTCTCTTATGACAAAGGATCAATAATGCAGATTTTCAAATTTACAGTTTTTTATGTTATGGATCTTTCATAATGCTCTTTTAGAATTATTTTCATTGTGCTATTTCAAAATTAATGTCTATCCATAAACTTTTTAAAGTAAATTTCACTTATAAAACTGTTGATTTATTTTAATTCATCTTAGGTCATATCATCGTTTTATTTTGTTTTGTTGTTAGTCAATGAGTTTTTAGTGACAAAGACAATGCCTATTGCCTTGTTCATCCCTTCCTTCTCTTGCCTTTAACTGTATTTGTTTATTTGGCCCACAGTGATGGTACTTTTTGGCTACTATGTCAATAATGGCAGTTTTGTTTGAGCTTTTGAATTTGTGAATTTTTATTTTTATTTTATTTTATGATTCAGGGTTTTCTCAGTTACCAAGAAATCCCTTTATTTCGTGGTCATCTTCTCTCCCTAGCTTTTCTTCTGATACTGGCTTGTCCCCGTGGGCTCTGGTTCAGAACTCTGGCAGAAACACGGTTTACATGCATGATAGAGAACTGCATGTTGAAGGATCCACTGAAGGCCCTGAAGCTGACTTCACTGTTCATAAGCTAAGCGATGCAGTTCACAAAATGCAAGATGGTATAATTTTCAGAGATAGGCTTAGTACTGGCAAGTATATCCAGCCAGTTACAGGAGCTTTACAGACTGTAAATCAGGTGTAGTAATTGCAAAATTTTAAACTTTGACATGCTGTCTCCACTTTCCTTGATGAGTCCTTATTATTTTTATAGCATCAAAGTTTGGGTAGAGCTATGCATCTGAGTGTGTAGCAGAAAACCTAACAGCAGTAAGAAATTATTAGTTTAGTCAATGCATCTCAAGTGCATGTCAACAATATAAAATGTATTTTATGATCTTGAGGTCTATGTTGTGTATGACTTTCATGCTTGATAAGATGACTTTAGCTGATATCTTGTGATCTTCTTCTGGACTTTCCTAATGCAATCTTGTTCCTTTGTTCTTTATATAGTTTACTAGTCATGATGCTTCCCCTGTGTGACTTTTTTTACTTTGTGTCAGGTGCAAAAGGAGCATGATTTAGATTCATTTCATACCCTATTCCATGGTCATACTGATCTAACAGTTGCTGCAACTACTACAGTCCTTGTTGAACAAAAATTTCAAGATGGTGGTACACACAATGATGAGTCAGAACATGTTGAATCTGGTGAATTGAAAAAGCTTGATAGTTTTGGAAGGTGGATGGATAAGGAGATTGGTGGTGACTGTGATAATTCCTTGATGGCTTCAGACTCTGGCAATTATTGGAGCACACTTGATGCTCATAATGAGGATAAGGAGGTGTCTAGTTTATGCCACATGCAGTTGGATATGGATTCATTAGGCCCTTCTCTTTCTCAAGAACAACTATTTAGTATCCATGACTTCTCTCCAGAATGGGCATACGCTGGGGATAGAACAAAGGTGTGTGCCTTTTTTCATTTAAACATAAATTCTCATGCACATACTTGAATTCTTTATTGATTTGGATGTTCATGAATTCCCATTTAAAATCTGGTTTTGATTTATTTATTCCTTCTGTGAAAGGTTTTAATAGTTGGTACATTTCTGGGGAGTAAAACGCTTTCTAGTGAGACCAAATGGGGATGTATGTTTGGTGAAATTGAGGTTTCTGCTGAAGTTTTGGCAGAGAATGTCATACGGTGCCAGACTCCTTTGCATTCACCTGGTCGTGTTCCATTCTATGTTACCTGCAGCAATAGGTTAGCCTGTAGCGAGATCAGAGAATTTGAATATCATGAAAATCCAACTAAATTTTTTGCTCCTGTGGGTATTAAAATCTCACCAGAAGATGAGGTACGGCTTCAAATGCGACTACTTAAACTAGTAGACTTGGGACCTGACAAGAAGTGGTTGAAGTGCTCTGTTTCTGAATGCGAAAAATGTAAACTTAAGGAAACAATGTATTCCATGAGAGGTGATAATGGAGTATTAAAAGAAACTTTCCAGATTGATGGAAGTGATCACATAAACCCTAGAGATGTGTTATTTCAGAAATTAATGAGAGACAGGCTTTATGAGTGGTTGATATTTAAGGTTCATGAAGGAGGAAAAGGACCACAAGTGTTGGACAATGAAGGCCAAGGAGTAATACATTTGGCTGCTGCCCTTGGTTATGTGTGGGCTATGGGCCCATTAATTGCTGTTGGTATCAGTCCTAACTTTAGAGATGCTCATGGAAGAACAGGACTTCACTGGGCGTCATATTTTGGAAGGTCAGATTCTATCAGAGACTGTTCACTTAAAATGTGTATTATATAGGGTTTATTTTGTTCCTGCATCATTTCATCTCTATTTGTTCTCTGGAGAAACGAAATGCTATTCTCAATGTATTATTTGAATTTTTCTTTTCAAAACTTAAATTTCTTTTTTCATCTATACTGAAATGTATATCCCTTGTTTCATATTATTGGGGATGATTTTCGTTATACATTGTGTTTTGAACCCTTAGACTTGAGTATTATGTTTCCTATTTTTTAATTATTGACAGTATTTTATTGGCTATATATAATGACCGTGCATCTGTACTCTGTTTTCTGTTCCCTTCTCTTCAGAGAAGAAACTGTGATTGCCCTAGTCAAATTAGGAGCAGCCCCAGGTGCCGTTGAGGATCCAACATCATCATTTCCTCGAGGACAAACAGCAGCAGATTTAGCTTCAAGTAGAGGACATAAAGGCATTGCTGGGTATTTGGCTGAGGCAGATCTGACTAGTCAATTATCTACATTGAGTGTCAATGAAAATGAGATGGACAACAGTGCCACAAACCTATCAGCTGACCATGCTTTTGAGTCTTCTGAAGGGTACTCATCTAATATGACAATGGATGAGCAACATTATCTAAAAGAGTCACTTGCTGCTTTTCAGAAATCAGCTCATGCAGCTGCTTCAATCCAAGCAGCCTTTAGAGCAAGATCATTCTGTCAGAGACAATTAGCCAAAAGTAGCAGTGATATTTCTGAAGTAGTACATGACCTAGTTGGTGAATCTTTGAACAAGGTTCAGAAGATGGGTCACTTTGAGGATTATTTACATTTTGCAGCTTTAAAGATTCAAAAGAAATATCGTGGGTGGAAGGGAAGAAACAATTTTTTGAAAATACGCAACCGCATCATAAAAATTCAGGTACTTGTGCACATACAGTGTATTTTACTACCATCATCATATGATCATGCTAGTCTTCTAGACGCTTTTCTTGATATGTTATACAATCTGCTCCTGTCCTTTTTCCCCTAAAATATGTTTTTTCATTCTTTTGGGGTGCAACCTTTAAAATTATTATGTGTTGACCGGAGCTTTTCTTTAGGTGTAACATATTGTGATTTCATTTGGTATTTGCTATTCATTTAACTTGATTCTTCTGTAAAGGCTCATATTAGAGGACACCAAGTTCGTAAGCTGTACAAAAAAGTTGTTTGGTCTGTTAGCATTGTGGAAAAGGCAATACTGCGTTGGAGGCGGAAAAGAGCTGGTCTGCGAGGATTCCGAGTTGGGCCATCAGTTGGCATTGTTGCCAAAGATGATGACAAAAATGATGAGTATGAATTTCTTAGCATTGGGCGGAGACAGAAATCTGATGATGTAAAGAAAGCTCTGGATAGAGTGAAGTCCATGGTTCGTCACCCAGAGGCACGAGATCAGTATATGAGGCTCATCATGAAATATCAGACTTATAAGGTAGTGTTATTTATTTCCTTTTGCTGATTCATATTTTTATGCCATTGAGATACAGGTGGCTTTCAAGCTTTGTCAGTCCCATGTAGTCATACTTTTCTGGTAAATTGATTCGGAAAGAATCAAATCTGATTTGTCTAATTCTGTTTTGCTGCTTGTTTTGGCATACCCATTTAACAGATTGATGATGGTGGAAACAGTCAATCACAGCCTGTTGATTAGACTCTGAAGGAGGAAAAGAGGAATACTGGTGGCACTTTGTGTTAATACTAAAGTCTTACAGGTATACCATTTTATGTAAGCAATATCTAACATAGTTTCTATAGAAGTTATGTTAATTAAAAATGTACAAGAAGAAAATTCAGAAATTGGGGAAAATGTATGTCTTTTTGTTCCCGTTTTTCATTGAATAGTCAGTTTTAGTTATCAAAGAGTTGAGTAATGTATATAGGCTTATTGAAATATGTGGAAATTAGAATAATTGTTCGTGGGAATTTTATCCGCAATAATATTATTTTTTATATTTTGCATGTTATCTGCATCTGTGGTTTACTTTGGTTGCTGGCCTTTTTTTATACCTTGCTCAGTTAAGTTGCTCATATGATTTTACGAAAACGGAAATTCTTTTGTCTCAAAGGAAAGGGGCCTGGGTTGGGAACAAATCTTGGTGCAGCGGATGTATCTACATTTTATCCCTTTGGAACTTAAATGAATATATAAATTAAAAGCTGGATTCAAATAGAAAAAAACGAAAAAAACTTTCCACTTTTAGAAAAAAGAGTATCCAAGTACCTAAGAAATTTTCCTGGGATGGGACAAGAGTGGTAGGAAATGGAATATTATTTTCCAGAAGAGGATATTTTTCTTCTTATAAAAATTTTTTGAAAAAAAAAGGTTACTCGTAGACTAGACAAACTTTTTGGTAGACTTGTTGCATATATAAATGTGTTATCTATGGTCATCCAAAACCTAGACTTCATTACGATGAAAGAAAATTAAAATTATAATATAATTTATTTTTTTTAAACTTCTTTCCAAAAGATTTTTTAAGTTTGTAAGAGAAGTGTTAAAATTATTATTTTTTAAAACATACGTTTAAAAAAATATTTAAAAATGCTTTTCTTTTTTTAAAAACACATACACAAGCAAATGGATCCTCTGACATGAATCAAAAAATCTAGTCGGCTCCTTTATGTGAAATTTATGCTTTCAACATATTTTGTAGTAGAAGACGAGGAATGAAATGTACAGTTGAAGGGTGTCTGTACAGTTTACATACAATCTGGTTGTTTAGCCGTGTGAATTATTACCAGCAGATTTGCAGTGCTGAGCAAGCTGGTCATTAACACGAGAAAATTGTTCAGATTGTGACAACCTCCTACTGAATCTAACGTTACCCAAATTTAGAGCGCTCTTATCCTGTAGTCCACAAAATGAAAGGCACATGTGAGAAGGGAAAAGCCTCATTATAAAATGACAAGATCCTACCAAAAACAGAAAGATAAGTAGACATGCCTTAGTCTTTGATGACTGTGGGACTCGATGGGTATTTCGTGTCCCAAGTAGTGTTTTCACCGTGTCATCCAATTCTGCAACCGTCCTCATGAGATTGGTCTTATCCATCTGCAAGAGGCAGCAAAAACCATGAACTGAAAATTCTGAATTCTTAGGGGAAACTCGGGTCACTTATGTGTTGTAACCCCTACCTTCAACATTTCGTTTTGCGCAGAAAGCAACTGATCTCGCTCTTGGAGTTGCTGCACTGCTATCTGACTGGCAAGTATATCGGCCTCTTTAGTTTTCAGTTCCGATATGCAGCTGAGTCAACAATTAAATGTAGTAAGTATAATGGAAATGAGAGTTGTGAACCATTATTTACAGGCTACTCGTAACTACAACCTATATTTACAGTTTTTTTTTTTTTAAAAAAAAGAACTATAAAAACTTGACATATAAAATTGTTTTTTCTTGGGTTCGCTGGAGGTTATTAAACAATAGTATATCCCCTTCTACATTGTCACTCCACCTGTTTCGTATAAACTTGAATTGTGCTCAACTTTGTGGTGACGTTGGAGGACAATGCTATCCATTTTATTGGAAGATACAAAAACACCAAAACAATTTTTTATATTTTTTTTGGATACAAACTACTCTTTATAAAAGTCACGTAAAAAATTTTCCATATGCCCCGACACATGGTAATGGGAGAAGTTATAATATGATAAAGAACTTCTAATTCAAGAGCTTGCCAAATTGAAGACAAATAATAAGAATGTATAATCAGGAATGGAAAACAGATTAGGGAAACGTGGTTTCGAAAGTACACTAACCTCTCTCTTTCTTCAATGAGATCACTAATCTGCAGTCTTAGGTCGAGATTCTCTTTTTCCTAATGAGAAAGAAATTATAATTAAGAGAACACACGATAAAATATAGAGTAGACCATAATTTTGGCACTTGGTACCTTTGCAAAGAACTCTTTTCTTTGATGATGAGCCTCCTCCACTAATTTCACAATCTGGTTTTGGTCTATCAAATTCTAAAACATACCAAAAGCAAAAATGCAAGGCAATGAGAAATTGCAATCATGAAATCCTACAATTTAAAAAGGGATTTGATTTTCTCATGTTGCATGAGAATTCAATTCTCATGTTGTGACTCAACTAATGGTAAGTCCCACATTTATTAAAAAGAGAAAAAGAAAAGAAAAACTTTGCACGCAAATCGAAGGGTCACAATATGAGAATTGAATTCTCATGCAACATGAGAAAATGTTTTTTCATTTAAAAATGAATCTGAAACTTACTGCATAGTTGGTGATGTCCAGTTTTACACCGAGAAGGTCCCGAATGACATCATGAGTCATGCTTTCAGTAGCAGCCAGCCTTGTTTGTAGCATGCATACCTGACCAACATAAATTTTTAGTCCATTATGTATTGACTAATTATTTTGCTAATTCTTACACGCCACTGTCACAGAATCTAATTGAAAAGTAGTTCTCTTATTCCTACACCTTAGACTCTAAACCTGAATTATTGGCTAAATATTCTCTTTGATGATGAGCCCCCTGCACTAATTTCATTATTTGCTTAGATAAAAGCACGTCTGTTAACCAAATAATAAACATTGTTAAAACACTGTAACCCACGTGAAAATTCAGCGGAAGAGACATTTCCCTTTGAAAAGGCAGTCACCATAAAACAAAAGGAGACAATAGTTGGGGTTTGGAAACCTTAAACCCTGATAACCATCATATGAAAAAGATATTGATATGTACTTTCCAAGCATCTACAGTTCTACACTTGGGACAGAGATCATAAAAAGTTAAAGACCTCCTTTTGCCGAGTTGCTGCGAGTGCTTCGAGTTCTTCCACACGGAGCTTTGCCACCAACAATTCTTGATCCTTCTCCTGATTCATCTGCTGAACAAGATTTGAAATGCATCTGAATGGTGAGCTTGAACCTCTCGTCCTTACTGAGCTTTTCTCGATTTTCTCTGATGTTGAATATGACATATCTGTTTTTACATCGTGGAACATGGACTCCAGGCACTTGTACTAACCACGAAGGATAGGGAAGCAAAATAGATGGAAACGTAAGAATAACAGATGATACATAGTTTCAGGATTTTCAAATAAAAACGTTGTTAATCAAATTTGATTTTAACACAATGTGACCCAGAATAACATGAACTTATATTGAGGTGTGTACCTTCTGTTGGTACTGCAATGCTTGGGCTTCAGTATGCAATACAATTTCCGAGATGTACTCTTTGCACTTTTTAATCTTCCAAAATATAAGCAAAATGTCAGACTTCAAGACAAAAATAAGGGCAGGAGTATCATACAATTTAATTGCTTTTTAATGAAATATCTGGGAAGTACCTCCTTATCTTGTTCTGCGTTTTCCTTTTCAAGAAGCTTTATCCGATTTAGTGCCTCATGAAGTTCCAGTATTTTACTGGGTAGTTGCCTGCATCAGGGTTTTATATATGATGGACAATGGAGAAATTAAATCTGATACCAATGACAACAGTAACAACAACAGAAGCCCTTTTGCCAATAAACGGGGTCAGCTAATGGATAAATCAGAAACCAATAATACACAGAAAATAATTTTGACCAACTTTTAGGGTAAAATTTCTTTTATACTATAATCTAAAATTGTCTCAGCATCTTTTGACTTATCAGGTTGTTATCAGAGTCATTCTTTCAATGATGTGGCAAAACATGATAAGATGATAGTGCAAAAAATGTTTACACTTACAGTTGATCAAGATTAGACTAAAATACAAATCAAGGAGAGGATAGCAGCTCTAACCTAGATATCTGCTCGTCAGTTTGAGCACTCGTGCTTCCTGAATCTGCATGCCAGGGTAAATTGTCAACTAACAATAATCTCTCTTTCAAAGCTTCGAGTTCCATTTTTAGCGAATCACTAATTAAACGATGTCGTCCCACCTCCTCATCCATTTCATGCACCTAAGAGCAATGCAGTCTAGTCAGCAAAAAGCTAGTAAGCAAAAGAACAGTTCAATTATCTTACTGAGCCATTTTTAAGCAACAAGCATGCACGGTAGTGATACTGAACATTAATAATATTGCCCAACCTCACCATGCTTTGAATTACTTCCCTGAGACTCTGTATAGAACGAATGAATCGTACATGAAACTAACCTTTTTCTCTAAAACATTTATGGTAGACTCAAGCTCCTCAACAGAATGTTCCAGAATACTGACTTCCTCTTCCTTTTGCTCAGCATGGAGCTTACTAGACTCTGACTCCTACAAAAGAGATTTCAGTTCCACAAAAGGGTGTTCCACCTATAATAATAATTTGAAATTGAAAGCAGATGGAACCAGAATAATCAGCATATAGATACCTGACGAGCTTCTATGGCAATTGCTTCCTTTTCATCAACCAAGGAATAAGCCATCTCAAGCTTATCATTCAAGACACAAACTTCTTCGTGGAGTTGATCTCTTTCTATTATCACCTTTCTTAGTTCATCCTCAAAGTTTTCAAACAAGGAAAGTGATTGGTTTTCCAGTGAAGCTGTCAAATTAGCAATTTCTTTTTCCAAGCCTTTAATCACCTCTTTATGTTCATCCAATTGCTCTTCAGCTTCAATTCTGTTGCCATAGAATTCTCTCAAAAGCTCCTTTAACTCTGTATTTTGATCAGAAAGATTCTCGATTGATTCTTTAGCAAGCTGAAGCTCATAATTTGATGTAGTTAAGGCCTTTTCAGTGTCAGCAAGAGAACCTTCAAGTTTTCTGTTCTTCAGCAGTATATCATCAAGCTGACTTGCTTTAATCTCTAGCTCATACCGAGCTTGGCTTAGAGAAAATATTAACTTCTCAGTCTGATCCTTAATGTCCTTACTGTTAGAAGCTGATTCCTGCAACAGCCTGAAGTCAAAAAATAAACCCTCTAATAACTGTTGTTTCCTCTCTAACTCCTTTCTAAGATCCATATTTTCATATGTTTCTTTGACATTAGGCAAGTCCCGCTCCTCTTGCACATTTTGGATTAAAACACATTGATCTCTTTTCCCTGTGCCTTCATTACCTATACTCATGACAGTTTCTGCAACATTTGAGCAAATTTTTGGTAAATTATGCAATTCCCCTTGTCCGGCTGATTGCAAATCATGGTTTACACTAAAGCAGGCAAATTTACTGGCCAGCTTTGTTACAAATCCTTCATCCACAATCCTAGAGAAAATATCTTCTACTGATGACCTCAGGCTACTCATAAAGTATAGCATCTCCTGCCCCACCAGAAGAACATCAGAATGCATTATCATGAATTTCTTCTCCACATTGGTTTGTATTTGCAAGAAACACTCTTCTAGCATAGAAACTGAATTTTTCATCTCTAACATACTGAAATGGATGTGATCCTTCAGTAATCGGTTCTCTTCTTCTTTTTCTTGAACTGAAAATTTGAGTTTTTGAATCTCTTCTGCCAAGTTTGCTCTCTCAATCATCAAGTCTTGACCAGCCTGCTTCCACATAGCAGTCAACTTTTTTGAATCTTCTAATGCATTTGTCAAAGCATGTAGCGTAATATCTGCTTCCTTCACTGTTGCATGAGCTTCCATAAATTTGGTTAAGAAGCCATCTTCAGGTTTAAGCTCCCTATAACCAAATACCTGAATCATAGGTACAGAATTAAAGAATATAAAAGACAATTCTTTTTTCCTGTTCAGTAAATACTTCAATGATTGTCAAACGAGTAGTAATTATGATACTTGGTGCATCCATTTCATAAGTTTAGCAACTATATGTAAGGTTACATACCTCTGTGTCATTCTCACAGCCTGCTTCATCTTTCTGCATCATAAAGTGGAAAGATGGAATCTCCTTTTTTAGTTCTGTCATTCATCATTGCATGATTTAGACTTTTGCAGTACTTTTCACATGACTAAATACAAATAGATGTGGCATTTTCAAAAAAATATACATTTATGCATTGAAAAATGGCAGTGGTGATATGATACCTTTAGGGTAATAACAGGATTCATCGTCCAATTCTTTGAGAAGTGCAGACAAGCGAACATACAGTCTTTGGAAACTATCACACGTGACATTTAATTCTTTACTCAGACAGGACACTGCTGTTTCATTATAGATTGGCCTTTTCACAAGCTTTCCTGTATTTGATGATGTGTGATCATCAAATTGAATTACAATGCCTCTTTCAGATTTCATGTGTACCTCTTCTTCTGTTATGTTTCCAGGAAACTTAAATTTGCAAGTATATGTGGATCCATGTGACTTACTTCCAGAAGCAACGCTCTCAGTTTCAGTTGACAAATCAGAGACTGAAGAACTATCAGCACTCAATTCATCAGCATCTATGAAATCTTCATCCAGCAGTTGAAAGCTAGATGCATTTACTTCTGTGCTAATACAATTCTCTATGATATTCAGTCTTTTATTCATCTCAACAAGTTGCTCTTTTATCTGATGCAGTGTGTGTTGATGGTCTCCAGACACCTGGCATTTGTTTGCATTGGATGTTAGGGAGTCAACTTTATAACCCTCAGAACTTCTATGATGCATCTTTAAATCCCTTACTTCTTTCCTCATGTCCTGAGTTTCTTTGACTATGTCCTGAATCAAGTCCCTGTTAGCACAACAAAGACCAAAGATACCAGTTTGGATAGCTGCTGTCTGCGTTTCTGTATCTGCAAAAAAGGCTTTTACAGCATTCTCCATCTCCAGTACTTCTAGTTTTGTTAACTCAACTTGAGCCATAAGATCATTCAGTATCAAATTATTTCCAACATTTTGATTCTCAGAAATAGTACAACTTCCCAGTCTGGCTTGAACATCTAGCTCAGTGATGGAAATATTTTCACCATCACCATTCATATGAGCTACACTATAACTATCAGAAAGCCATTTTGCCACAAGGAATGCAGCATCAGCTTGTTTAGCAGCTCTACAAAGTTGATTGTTTTTATATTTTATTTCATTTTCCAGCATCCTTATCATATTGGTCTTCTCATTTAAAAACACTCTTAATTGGATTGCCTCTTCAATGCCTTCATTGTTGTCTAGCCGTTGAAATGCACTTAAGGTTACAGTTGCTTCCTTTAAGGAGCTTATCTTCAACTCCATGTCCAATAACATTTTTTGTGCATCCTCCAAGCTACTTTGTAGCTGCTGAATTGTTTCCTCCTTCTCAATATACTTTTTGACAGCCATGCCAACATGTTCGCTAATCCCAGCATTAACCTGGGGAAATGAACATGAAATGCTTTTTACTTGGCCACAGGCATTTTTGAGAGATCTGGAGCCTTCTAGAAGGAAGGTTGTCAGTTCCAAGATTGCCTTTTCCCAGTCCAAACACTGTGTCCTAATTTCCTGCTCTTTTGCTGCAACCAGATTTCTTAGCTCTGTATTTTCTTGAGTAATGGAGCATAACCTCCCTTCTAACTCTGACTGAAGACTGGCAACCTCTTCCTGCAAATGAAGAATTGTGCTAGTTGTCTCAATCTCAACCTCTTGACACACTATTTCAGTCTGTTGATTTTGAGATAACTGTAATGCCCATTTCTCTTGATATTGGTCATTAAGTAACCTCACTTCTTCAAGATCCTTGCTCATTTTTTCCAATTTGGCCTCCAACTCTTTGTTGTTGTTATATTCATTATCCTTAGCAAACTTTCCTGAGGCACCCAAAGCATCTACTTCAATTGTATTTGCTAAAGCATCATCAGCTTCCCATGTAGAGGATGGCATTCCATCCCCATAATCACTTCTCATGGATATTGTCTCAAGAACCTGTAAAACTTAACTGATTATGATGAACTTGATGATGAAACAAGGAAGCACACACATTTAATTTGTATACTAAAAAGATGAGAATAAGTGCATGCTAATCCATTAAGGATATTTGCTCAAGACATGAAATAAATTGATTACGAGGTGGATATATCTAATTATATATGCATACACTTTCAAGAAACTTCGTTTTCTTTTCATCTCTCAACTTTCATTTCAAGTTATGAAATTGCTATAGCTTTTGGTCACAAACTGAATTTGGGTGTGGCCGGTTTTGCTATCCTTCTTGCTGCTGTACAAATTCATGATCAGTCCTTGGCATTGGCCAGAGACAATAGCATAGTAGAATTTAGCCACTTCGGCCAGAATCACACAGTGGTCCAATGTGAGCAACAAGAGTCCAGCAGAAAGTTCTTTCAAAATACTTGCTTTTAAGGGAACATGGTCCTTTCTCACTCTTCCCACACCCATACACGTACTATTGCACAAGCATACGCATCAGTTTATTCCAACAGAAATATAGGAGCCCAAGCAATAGTACATCACAATTACAGAAACAACAAAAACATTCCAATTATTGGGGGGCTTGGACGTTCAAATGCTCTTGCATATACACTTAACAAGCAGGATCTGCAGATAAAAACTAGCACGATATGCAGACAAATGCGTTTTTATTAAAGACACTACCAGAAGCAAAACGGGCTAAATAGATGATAAGCTAAATAAGCTTGTATCTTTCCTCACCAATGAACATTTATCTGTCTTCAGAAGTTCATCAGGATGCTCAAATGAAGAATTCAGAACCTGCAGGGATGGAAAATGATTAAACACTACAGAACAAAGGTTCAGCAACATGTTCACTGGCATTGTCGGTATTCCATAAGAAATCCTTACAGAAATAGACTTAACTTGATTGTACTTCAAATACTTTCCAAGTTCTGTCTGTAATTTACTTACTTCTCTGCAACATAAACAATAAAGAAGAAAAAAAGGAAGAAATTTGTCAGCAGCCTACTGCAAAATAATTTTGGAATTGCAATATAATAGTATCACCAATATCCTGATATGGAAAAAGAAAATAAATAAATGAAATAATATTTGAAAATTCCAAACAGTCATGTGCCGAGTTCTCCAAAATAAATGCATCGTTCTACTCCACAATACATTTAACAATAATAACCTTTAACTAAATACAGCATCAATAAATTGGCATCATGGTTGCAGCTTAGCATACTGCTTACACAGGAACTTTGTTCTACAACATTAAATGATGAATGAACTATTAAGAAGAACCCCGGTAGAGAATGGAATATCAGGTTTCACATGAATAATAATAATTCTGATTTAGGCCAATTGTCTACCTAAGCAATTTAGAATTCATATTCTGACAATCTTCCAACTCTTGTTTAGTGTCAGTGTCCTGAAATATCAAAGAGCATACCAAGTGAAAACAGTAAGAACTCCGATAGATAGCTAATATTGCATGACTCGTGAGTAATAAAAGAAGTTGACCTGATTTCCATTTTTAATGGAGAATGTTAATCTCTCTTGGAGATGGACGAGAACCTGCACATGAAAAAGAAAATAACAACTATCCATAATCCGGACCGCATGAAAGTTGAGTTTTATCTTTCAGGAGAGGGTAGGACAAAGTCTAGGACGTAGCCAACCTGATCACGCAATTCAGAAAGTTCAGTCAGCAATCTTTCCCGCTCTCCATGCTCATAAAAGTTTTGGAATCTGGTAGTAAGCACTGGTGCAAAATGAGTCACTGGCATCTAGGACGAGATTAGGACATACGAATAATAACTGTCCATTCAACTTACAGTCGTAGTTGTTGCAAAAGTTTATCATTCTCCAAAGCAAGTCTGGATGATTCTGAATTTTTACCAATGTTCGCTTTATGCAACTGAATCTCCTCCCGTAAAGCCCGGTTTTCCTCCGTGAGATACTTCTCAGCTGACAGTTGACCATCTACCAATAATTCAAGTTGTTTAATTTTCTCCTCACAATGCCTTAGCATAATTGAAGTATGTTGAGTTTCCTCTTCCCTTTGTCGCACCTGCAGAGAATGCAATATAAGTATTTTAAGCTCATGATAGTAAAAATATTGATGCCCATTCACGTAATTAGCCTGAAATCTCTTCGGGAATAGACGACTGATATAAGGAAATTGTTCCAAGGCTTAATCAGGAGGAATTCTAAAAGCTAGAATTTTTGTCAAAATCATACACACCAAGCAGTTTGTGCGTTCAATTTCAGCCTTTAAATTCTGGATTGTAGTCTCAGCCATCTTTTCTCTCCTTAAGGCACCAACCAAAGCAGCTTCCATGCAGTTGATCTGCCAGATAACAGCTCAAACATTCCGTGACTCTTATTAAGATTATTATTATTATTATTATTATTGGATAAAATCCCTTGACAATCTCATACAACCCACAATACAAGATCCTCAACATAATTGAAATAAAACTCACCTCTTTGTTTGGAATAAGTAGCTTGTGACCTGCTGTTCCTATTTCTCCCAAAGAGTCGTATCCTTCTGACACTTCACTCAACCTAATGCTTTTAGAATTTGGCTCCAAATTTGACAGAGGAGTTGCAAAATTTTGATTGTTCATCAGAAAGGACAGTTGACCCTGTTCAAGTTCAGTATATGCCTCAGCTAAGTCATCCCTATGATGTAGTATAATTCTGTCGAAAACCTCCCTCAATTTTAAAACTCTTTCAAATACCTTCAACTGCTGGATTTGCCACTGCAGCGCACTTATGTCACCAGAAGCATCTTCATTCACTTTTGCCTTTTTGGTGTGAGGGGAAAAAAAATCAATTAATTCATATCTTATCTCAATAAAAAATATATTACATAGTAGTATGCATTGTGGTATGTAATTCATCCTCCAACCCAAAAAGAAAATAAAAGAAAAGGACTGCACGTATATAAATAGGCAGGTACATTGTTTTGAATGAGCTTGGCTCGCTGGGCAAACTTCAGAGTGCTTAGCGTTTCGTTAGCAGCGCTATATGCGAAGAAAAATCAATATTAACGAATATAAGAAAACAAAGAAATGGTAAAGACCACTATTTAATTTCAAGCAACAAGTTAATACAAACCAAATGGATGGGCTGACATTTGCAATGATCATGGTCTTTGAGTTTCCACCTAAAGAATCCTGCATATTAAGTTTCGGAGAGTACAATCATCTTACTACACGGAACAATGTACTAGATTGTACGTAACATAACCAAGAGAAAATCATCCCAAATTTTAAAAATTTCATGTATCTAACCTGAAGAAGAAATGTAAGCCTTGAATCTCTGTACGGAACATGCCTAGGCTTCCCATGGGCTAAGTCCACCAAAGTCATTATGACCAAGCTAATCAAACGAAGAGCAAAATAATAAAGATCAGCCGTTTGATCATAACCACCGTTGTATTAGTGTTCATTGACATTCAACCACAATATATCAACAGCAAATAAATTGATAAACGGGTCCTTGATAAAGTTACCCAAGAGTTGACAAGGATTTATTTATATTTGCTGCTTCTTTCAAACGTTCACTATCTGCTCCGGAGCTTTTCTGCCTAGATGAATACGCAGCTTAACCCAGGTTTAGAAAGAGAAATAGCAATGGTATGTATAGAAGATTCTGATCTTAAATTTCTAGTTACCTTTCAGAACCAGCCAGATCTACTAAATTTAACCTTGCAAACCTAAAGTGAGTCATAGAATCTTTCTCCCACCGGCTTTCAATAATACAAGTGAAAACACTGTGAGACCGACTGCTCTCACAGTTCATATGAGTTGCAGCCACCTTTCTATTTGCAGTGCCCTGCGTAATTGTATAGGAGAATAAGATCATGCCAATATAAAATATTAAGGTAAAGTCTAATTTCTAACATATTTGACCATAAATCCCCACCTGTAACAAAAGCCTGAGAACATCATTAACTGTGACCACATTATGTTCAGTAAGGTTTTCAACGTATACACCCTTCTTAATGTCTTCTCTGAGCTACAGAGAGAATATTGAGTTATAAACTCCGTTATATAGAGCGTGAACAGCAATTTAAATCAAATTAGATTCGTGAAATTGTGGATTACTTGCAGATTAGTTGATGAAGGCTCTAGAAGGTCAGTTATTTGCTCATTGTATATCTCCAAAAAGGAACACTTGCAACTGTATTTCAGCTTATGATCCTTCCTGCTCTCTTCTTCCTACACAATAGATTGCCCTCAAGAAATTCAACAATTGAAAGGATAACGGAAACCACGTTAAACTGATAAAAAAACAGTCAATTCACACGGAAACACAGGCATTCTAAATATCGCACCGCTTTAATCCTCATAAATAAGTAGTCAAAAACTCTTGGTGTTATCCCGCTATCTTCAGTAAGGTATCCTTCTGTTTCTTTAATCTCACCCATCATGGTATACGTTTTGCCACTACCCGTCTGCAGAAAAACTTGAGCATCAAGCACAGAAACATATAACAGCTTGCAGCAAAGGGCAAGACAAGTCATACCTGACCATAAGCAAACATACAACTATTGTAACCAGACAAGCAATTCTCCACCATAGGCACTCCAGCAACTCTGAACAGGTTTTCCTACACAGATTCACCAAAATAATAAACATTCGAAGTAAAACCTTTTCTTGCTCTTTTTAGAAATTTCTTAATTTCAAAATTAAAAAACAAGTTCAAGGTTCAGCCTAGATCTAAGTGCAACCAACATGATATCAAAGTCAAGACGCACCTGGGATAAGGTCTCACACCCTACATGATCAAAGGTGAATCTGGTTTCAGGATGGCCAAGCCAGACCAATGTTTGCGCACTTTCCTGCCTCAAACACCTACCATAACCTTGTGAAAGCTTCTCCATAGTACTCAAAGGTCGAATCCTTATTAGCACCTGAACGCAACAACACAATCCAATTCACATAAACGAACCTTGCGTGATGGAAGTTAAGAACAACGAAAAGAAAAAAACCAATCCACAAAACCTACCTGCACATTATGATCCATCCAGAACGATGAATCATCTTCGAGCTCGAAATGCGGAACTTCCATACACAACTCGATCCCTTTCATCACTCTACTGCTACTTCCTCCACCGAGCGAAACCCTCGAAGAATTTCTGGCCGGCGTGGTCTGAGCCGAGTTAGGCTCCGAATGTGCCTTTCCGCTCCGACTCGAAGCCCTGGAAGTTCCATTCCCAATTCCGAACCTAACAGGTTCGGATTCAGGACACTGAGAAGGATCCGGTATGGAATTCAAAGGGGTTCGAGGAGGTGGATAGTTGATTAGGTTCTGCAATGATTCGAATTCGTTCTCGTTTGCTTCAATGTGAGAGTTCCTTCGAGCCAAGTTTCGAGTAGTACTAGTTGAGCCTTCTTTCAACATCTCTTGTTCTTGTGGTTTTGGATCGAGCTCTGATTTTGATTTTGAAAGAAACTCAAACTCACTCTTCAATTCAACTTACATTACAATGCAATAGTTAGCAGGCCCCGCCTCATTTCAAATTCAACTTTTATAAATTGTAATCGTGCCCTTCAACCATTTGTTAATGTTAACGCCACCCCCATTCCCTATAACCCAAACAGACTTTAAATGTTACTGCTACTACATGCCAAATGTTACGTAATGTACACAAAAGGTCATTGAATTCTTTGCTGAAAACAAGACTTATTTTGATGATGATATTCGAGTATGATATTTTTCTATCTATTTCTAATGGGCGGGATTCACATTTGAATTCTGTTATTATGTGTGATTATTATTTTCACAGTAAGAAGTGGCCTACAAAACTCATAAGCAATGATAAGGTAGCGTCAATTTGAACTTACACAACACGACGAGGGAGCCTTTGGTGCTGTTGTAAAGGCAGGTTTGGATTACTTTGCCAATAACGTTATAATCTTAAAGACGGAAAAAAGATAAAATGTAATAGTTAAATAGTGTTGGGCAAAAGGTTGATGCGAAGATTTATTTATTTTGCTGGTTATAATACTTCGTTTGTTCGCATTTTTTTCCTAAGTTTAATTATTTTTTATCTACACACCTCCAATTGGTTTGATGTAATAGTTAAAATGAGTAATTTACATAATTATAGTTGTACTACGGTTCATGGTTTCAAACCATACGGATCTTTTATCTATTTGAACAAAACATTATCTTTATACTAGTTTCATATTGAAATTACTTATCGAACCGACTTAATAGATAAATACGACAAACACTAAAATGTTGGGGTCTTCTGGAGATGTTATGTAACCTCGTGCTATAAGTATAAAATTCCATTTTTTTATAAAAATAAAAAAGGAAAAAAGAGCATACATTTATTTGTTTATTTAATATAATTGTGGAGGAACAAGTTAGGCTCTAGCAAGATTCTTTGATAAATTAATTAACAATCCAAATTTACATCTTGCAATTAGGCGGACGGAGATGTAACTTTTTCTTTTAAAAAAGGAAAAGAGCTTTTTGTTAATATATTTGAGTTGAAAAGACATACCATTTAATTTAAGTATTTTAAATAATGGGAATCGGCAGTAATTAAAAAATAAATCAATAAATAAACATTCCAATCTTCCAATAAACGTATGCATATTTTTTCTGGCTCTTTGGCTTTTTATAAGGAAATTATTTCGGTATCTTTTACTTTTACGAAGTCACTGATAAATTTTTATAATTAGTTATTACTATTTTGTTTAGTTGGTTGTATTCTGCCGAATACAGTATTTGTCACTATACAATGGGAATCAGCGGATTCCATGGCGGCTATTTAGCTTGTTCTAGGGTGCTGTTTGGTTGGGGGGTTTCTTAAAACTTCCCCATCCAAATCAAGTTGGCAATTGTTGATTTTCTTGTTTGGTAGAGAGTTTTTCAAAATTTTCCCACCCATTCATAATGCATAGCTATCCAGATTTAGCGGTTGAAATGGAAGAAATTTCACTGTTTAGAAAACTTTCTTAGAGGTGGTTTTCTTTGGTTAGATGGGGAAATGGCAAAATGTGAAAGTTTAACTAGACCAAAATACCCTTTTGTTACCAAATTTTTTCGGTAATTTTTTTTTTAACCAAACAATTTTTTTTATATTTTTCTATCAAACTCATTTTTCAATCATTTTCCTAGTAATTACATTTTCCTAGTATTCAAAAAATTTATACTCAACCAAACGCCCAATAAGTGCTTTGTGGCAACCGGCGAATCATGCTATTGACCATTAATCTGGAGGAAACATTGATTTTAGTTGAAGAGATAGGTTTTATTTTCTCTCTCTCTTTTTTTAATTTTTAAATTGCTAATGGATGCTACTTGGGCTTTTTGACCATTATAGCTTTTTTTTAATAATTAATTACCAAATTGATCCTATTTATAAACTATTTCAAAAATTTAACCTCTCCAGAAAACATAACACTAATCTGCCCCTATTTGACCGTTGATCATGAAGCCTACCCGGGTACACCCCTACCTACCCGGGTATATTTTGAAATTTTTTACCTACCCGGGTATATTTCTTGAATCTGGAAAATGTTTGAATTATTTACCGGGTAGGGAGGGTTGTACCCGGGTAAATAATCATATACTGGTTTGTGCGCCCATCCTCTTTGTGTGAACAGCAAATGGAAATCTCTAAATTGAAGGAGCTCAGAGACAAACTTGAACGAGAATTTGTTGTAAACGCCGAAGAAAGTGATGCCTTCCAGCAGGAAGCTCATCAAATTAAGGATGATATCCAGCACTGACAAAAGTTACTGAAGATTCAAATTTGGAAGTTCCCACATATCCAGAAATTGACAATAGAAAAATGGTGATGGAAATTAAGGACGACAGTACACGTGACCTCAATGCATGGAGAACAAAATCTGAAAACAGGTTATTGATGAAAGATATTCCACTGGATCATATGCCTGAGATTAGTGAAGCAAATAATCAAGGTTCTGCTCCAACAGAGGATGCTATTACATGTCATCAGTCAGACAATTCAAAAAAATGTTCAGAATTAGAGGTGGAGAAGGAATTGGGTGTTGACAAGCTTGAGTTGTGGAAAACTGTAAAAGAGACAACTGAAGATGGCAAGAGGAAGATGCTGGAGAGGGTTGCCTCAGATGCTCATAAATTGGCCATTCTTAAAATGACTCTGCAAGGTTTGAAAAAGAAACCAGAAACAAAGAAGAAAAGCAAGAAGAAAAATGATATTGAATATGAAACAATGAAGATACATATAGAAGAAGTTGAGGAAGCTATCACGCAACAAATAGATATTAATGATCAATCGAAAAAGGGTATTGAAGAAAGCACCAGTTAATAAAACTCTCCCTGCAATTAGTTTGAACTCTGTGTTGTCCTTCACCACTCAACAGGTTATGATTATTTACCCGGGTACGCCCTTTCCTACCAGAGTAAATAATTCAAACATTTTCTAGATTCAAGAAATATACCCGGGTAGGTAAAAAATTTCAAAATATACCCGGGTAGGTAGGGGTGTACCCGGGTAGGCTTCATGGTCAACGGTCAAACAGGAGACAGATTGATGTTATGTTTTCTGAAAAGGTTAAATTTCTGAAATAGTTTATAAATAGGGTGAATTTGGTAATTAATTATAAAAAAAAGGCTATAGTGGTCAAAAAGCCATGCTACTTGAGTTCGTTATTCCATGTTCTGCTAAGATAACATGTATAAGGTGACGATCCTGCAGTTTTAGAGATTCAAACCCTTAGGTGGTGTTTGGTATAAGGATATCACAAGGATTACCGGTAAATCTTCATTGATAAACATCGATTCTCATGTTTGGTAGAAGTATCAAAAATCAATTCTTGGGTATCTAAGCTTTACCGATAAAGCATTTTACAAAGAAAAATTACTATTTGGATTACCAAAAATTAGGCGGTTTTCATGATTACAGAGGGAAGAGAAAACATATAACATATTTTTGAGACAATAATACCCCGAACACACATTAAATTAGTAGGTCTGGTGTCATTGAAAAGTTAAGGTCAGTTTTGTAAAGTCAACATATATTACCAGTAATATTTTACTCACAACCAAACATATACTCAATAAAATTACTTCCAGTAATATTTACGTCTACCAAACAACTTTTTTATATCATTCTCGGTAAATTGGATTTCTTTGTATATTACTGGATATCATGATTCCCGGACACAAAAATTTCTCTTGTACCAAACACACTCTTAAAATCTTTTACGGGGAATGTGATAAAAGAAGAAGAAAATTTATACGGGAATCATCCTTCTATGGAAAATAATTTTTCTTGAAATGTTACCAAAAAAAATTATTTGATAAGTTAAAATATTTATGAGATGGGAAAAGTGTGTATATGTAAAGTTGTGTCATTTTAAGGGAGAGAAAAAGATAGATAAAAGATGAGAGAGAGTGGAGAAAAAATATAAAGATATGGGTGTCACTGCCACCTTTATGTGAAAGTGAAATGATATAAGTTGTGTCATTTAAAAAGGACAAACATTTTTCCCTTATGAGAATGCTGGAATAATATTTCTATGCTATGTTAAGTTAATTATAAAATATTGTTGGGGATGTGGACCAAATTTACAAAACTAACCCCTCACCTCCAAATCCAAACAACTTAAGTTTTATTTTATCATCTCGTCATTTTCACATCACAGACCATATTTTACCTTTGCCAACCATAGCTAGTTCTTGCTGCAAAACAAACCTTGGAGGCCACCATTTTGAAGCCATCGAACATAGTTTCTGTATAATTTTTTTGGAAAAAACAAGTATCATGTTGTAGGACAATCATCTTGTCATGCTATAGAGACAATAAGTGTGGGGTCTACCGTATTTTAAAAATAAAATAAAATGCAACACAAATATCGATGTATGTGTAAAAAAGTTCACATTTATCATGTTGCATGACAAATGCAAAACCCTAATTTTTTTAGAAAGAAAAAAGGTTTTGTTAACTGAAATTCCCCTCTTTTGGTGGCTCTGTCATGCCACGATCGACTTATCGCATGAAATTTTTGTTGGCACCAAAAAATTCAAAATAAACTCAACTCGGAGATGGGTTCGTCCGATTCAGGAAAAATCTCAGAAGGAGAGTCATTTCGTCGAATACGTTGACGACGAGTTTGAGTGAGGTTAGAGTTGACTCAACGGTTGATGATCATATCATACTGAAGTGGATAACGGGAGGAATTTGTGGAGAGAAGACACAAGCACAGAGGTTGTTGTCTTCTTTTAATGAAGTGTGAATTGAGTGTTGTGTGCACAAATGCTCAATTAAATCATACATGCAAATAAATAAAATTTGTTGGCTATAATGTCAGTGGAGCTGTTGGAAGTCTCCCGTGCCTACTGGGGCATGGAGCAAACTGGCTTATGGAGCAAATGAAGAACGAAAGAAGAAGAAGATAGGGTTAATTCAGTCATACAAAATTGTTAATCCTTTTTCCTACGTGGTGGAAAAATAAAAATAACACGAGTGAGATGGTATTTTAGTTTTGGGAAAATGTAATGTAAAATGAAATGATGGAAAAAAAACTTTCCTGATAATATTTTCAGTTTTCATAATATGGGAAACTATTTTTCCCACCCAACTTTTCTAAGATTTCAAAGAAAATCCACAAACCAAATAAGGTGTGTTTGGTATAAGAGAAATTTTTTGGTATCCGAGAATCACGATTATTGGGAATACACTAAAAATTGAGTTTACTCGGAATGTTACGAAAAATCTGTTTGGTTCGCCAGAATATTACCGGAAATATTGGGTAAAGATTATTGATTTCATGTTTGGTTTAGAACGAAATATGACTTGATTTATAAGGTTATTTTACAAAAATAACCCAAAACTATTTTTACTTTTGTAATTGATAGATTGGGTCTAGGTTTTGATGTGGGTTGTGGTATTCTTGTCTCAAAAATTGTTGTTGTGTTTTCCCTTTAGTTGGAATTCTGAATTACCATATTATTTTTGGTAATCTAAATAGTGACTTTTCTTTGTAAATCAAATTAGCAGTAAACCTTGGATACCCGGGAATTGATTTTTGTTACTTCTACCAAACATCGTAATTGACGTTTATCAAAGAAAGTTTACCAACAATCTTTTTTATACCCTTGTACAAAACACACCCTTAGAGTTTAGTAACTCATAAAGTTATTTCTGATCATCCCAGTGATGGAGTCAGCCCATTTATTGAACTAGGCCAACAAAAATTTAAGTCATGTCAAACATTTAAATCTATCTAGAAATTTAGCTACGATTATTTAGTTATGTAAAAATGTGGATAATTTTAAAAAATCAGTTGAGGCCAAGGCCTTAGCTGGACATAACGTGTCTCTGCCACTTATCCCATCCGAAAATTACATGGTTTTAGGTTGGAGAAATATATTAAATATATTTTAAAAAATTATTTGTTTTTTTGTCAAATAATTTTATGAAAACATCTTTTTTTTTTATTTACCTGGTCTCAATACAAACCGACATTATTTTATAGGATTAAAGTTTCTAAAATTACTTTAAATAATCTTATCTAATATTCACCAAAATACACATAAAAAAATGTGTAAGGTTTGTGTGGATCCATGTAAACAGAAAAGAGACAAAAAGAAAACACGAGTATACACTTTTTTGTATGTATTTTGGTGAAAATTAAATAAAGTTATTTAAAGTAACTTTAGAATCTTTAAACCATATTTTTATAATATGATGAAATAATAATAATAAGAAAAAAATGTGTGTCATTTTAAAAATTATAAAGTTGTGTCATTTTAAATGAGAGGAAGAGATAAATCATGAGGGAAAAGACAAAAGACAAAAAAAAATATAAAGTTATGAATCACATCTCTTTGTGAGAGTAAAATGACACAAATTATTTTATTCAAAAGGTCAAAAAAGAAATTCCCCCGAATAATAAATTGTTTGATAAGTGTGGACAATTTGTTCAGTTCTTTTAGAAATGCAGAAGATCGTGGTCATGTGCACATAGTTGGGTAAGAAATGTACCTCATTTATCAATTTTCAAGCTCATTGTGAATAGGGGTGTAAATGGGTCAGGCTGACCCAGTCTAACCTGCGGTCTGTCCTACATTGAGTCCAGTCCAGGCTCGGCCTTTCAGAAAAATAAAATAGACTTAGGCTTATAAAAAAGTTTTTTAAACAAATAGGCCATAGGCCAATTTTGTCAAGCCGGCCTACAGCCTTGTAGGCTGATCTATTTAATTTATTAAAATAAAATAATATTTATTTTATGTGGCAAAGATGCAAAGTACCAAATACCAATATCTCTTACTTTTTGTGCTATTTTTTTTTTTTTGATAACATTGTGCTATTTTATTTTATGAAAGGAAAACTTGTCTAATGTCTCCAAATTTTACTTGTTGTTGCAGCTTAATACCATGGAGTAATTGGTACCTTGCTGGATTATGATGTTACTGATGAAGATCTTTCAATAATACTCTTCTTTCCCTTGTCTTGATGGTGGTTTAAAGATTTTTAGATAAATGACATTCTCTTGTAGACTTTATTTCAGCATCCGGTAATTGTATTTTTCTTATTTTGTCTATTTCTTTGACTCTATCCCTCTATGATATACATTCTAGAGTTGGGGTATTATGTTGACTCTTTCTTGTTTGTCATTTTTTTCTTATGCGAAGTACTAGTGCATACATGAATGAAACTTTCTTCGCTCTATATAATTATTTTTTTTGCTTAGTATCTACAGTGGGAGGCCTATAAGGCCTGTAGGCCATGTTAGACTTTCTTATTTTTAAAAATGGGCCGGGCTTGACCTATAAATAAAGTCTTTAATAGGCCAGATAGACTGAATTTTTTTACGTAGGCTTAGACCAAAAAGGCCAAAGCCCAACCTAACCCAGCCTATTTACGCCCCCCTAGTTGTGAACAAGCAAAATAAAGACGATGTATCTCTTCAGTTCTAGTAAGCCATTTTGCATCATTAGAGAGTAGAGAATAATTACTTGCAACTTCTAACCAAACTCTACTCAATTTGAAGTCTCAAACAAGCATATCAAAAACACAAAACTACACAAGCTCTCACTATCTACTAACAAAAGGAGTGAAAGACAAATTGAACTTAAAATTCTTAAAGAAGCCTCAGCACCGTGTGAAGAAAAACCACAAGAAGCAAAACCAATAGGCAATGTGTTAAACAAGAATGGCTCTTTCCTTTTGATATTATGCTTCCAGCATCTGAGTCACACAAGAAAAACACAGAAATTATAGTTATTATCAACCCCATTAAATAGCAACATATGATCCAAATTCCAAAATATACCAAAACCAAAGACTAAGTTGCTTACCACATTCCCTTGTAGAATTGGTGGAAATTGAGCATAGACAGAGCAAACCTTCAGTATCAGTATCAAACCCACAGGTCCCACCAGATTGTTTGCAACTTTCACATCCAGTATCTGGCACACTGAAAGATAGCTTAATCCCATAAACCCAGTCCAAAGGGCCAACACCCTTCAAATTATCAGTGTTGAACACACTGGTATAGTGTGTGCAGTCCAATATGTTCATGCTCATGAACTTCACTGTATTATAACTAGTGAAACAACAAGGTGGGGAGCTGTTTGTCAACAAATGGAAGATCCTGAAAGCATTGCATGACCCATAAAGCTCGTCACATGTGTGGCCAGCAAAGTTAAAGCATAAGTACTTGTAATGGTTGAGAACAGGAGAGTCTATAGAGCAATTTAGTAGCACGAAAACAGTGTCCTGTGAAGGTGGGATTATAGCTGATTGAACATCAGTCATCACAAAATCGTGATGAGGCTGAAGAATAGAGCAAGTGGACATTGCCGGGTCATAGATTACCATTGATTTTTTGCCATAATCAATGGATTGAACTTTGTAAGCACCTGAAGGTGTTTGAAAGAATAAGTCAGTGCTGCAGTTTAGCATGTGCCTGAACTGGGGTGCTCCGCATCCATCTTCTAAGCCAAATGGGTAGTTTATAGGAATGTTACCACATGAATTCTTGCAGGGAGAGAGTGTGAGAATGGGAATGGCTTGTAGTTGTAGTGTTAGTATGAGAAGTTTGAAGATGGTGAATGGTGCTAGCAGTGGAAGCTGCATTTGGAAGAGAATTGGATGCTACACGCGTTTGGAGCAAAGTAAAAAGAAGAGTGACTTTGGGATACTGATTTTACAGAAAAAGGTGTACAAATGTCCGTAATTTGCTCGCATAAGTTTGAATAGCTTTTTAAACGTTGGACACAGGCTGGTGCTGGGATCCACATGTTGAAAAAATGAACAAAAGTGAACGGGTTTGCCAGTCTATTTGTGAACAGATAGATATCTAGCTTAGCTCCATTGGAATGCGTTCCCGCTCAAATTAATATATGTATTGAAAAAGATTGTGTCACTCCAACCGGTCAGAAAATTTGATAGACACTAAGTGTGGTTGAAGATAAATTTTAAGAATATTAGAGAAATGTAATTATAGGTATCTATAAGAAAAGTTGAATAGATAGGAAAGTTAAAAAAAAGTAGTTTGGTTTGACAAAATTTTACCAGGGAAATATATGACAAAAGGTGTGTCAACAGTGCTTTACTCGTGTTTTCTCAAAAAAAACCACCCTCAAATCGGGTTTCTAAACAGTGCAAATTACTATCTTTCTCAAAAAGTCAGGTATTTCACATAGATGAGTTTTGGTCAAAACCTGTTGAACCAAACATTGATTTTCTAAAAACCAAACTTTATTTACCTAGGAAAATCTCAAAAAACATGAAACCAAACGCCCCCTAAGGTCCGTTTGGTACACGAATTTTTTCTGGATTTTCAGGAAACTGAAATTTTTAAAATTTCAGATGTTATCGTAAACTGGATGTAAAAATTATATTTTTGAAAATCGAGATTTCTGAACAAATAAAAATTCTCCAGTACCAAACGCCCACGAGAAATTGGCAGGAAAAGAGCAACACTGGACATCGACCTCGGTGCTGCTCGTTTGACATTTTTTTATTCGGTCTCAGTAGAGAAAAAAAATTAATACATTTATTTACCCTTATTTTCATAATTATTTTTTTCTATATCATTTTTTTTTCTTTTTGGGAGAGAGAGTACCTAATCAGAAAAAAATATGCTCTTTCAATAGAGGAGAGAGCAAATTAAATGCCAAAGAAGGCACATTTTTTTTTTAAATTTAGAAAAAGTTTCATCACTTTTAAATTTTTTTTGTTTCCCATCACATTACAACTTTTTTAAAATTTGAAAAAAAAAATATGCCGAGTTTAGTATATCTAACATACTAAACATATTCTCATAGTCTAAGGGGGCGTTTGTTTCGGGAGTTTGGTCAAGTTTCCTGGGGAAGTGATTCGTGGATTCTCAGAACTCCACGTTTGGTTCGCTGGATTCATGCAATATATCCATGTTTCGGTGTTCCCCATCATTCGCCATTTGCATGTGATTTCTCCTCCAAAGCACTGTTCCAGATTGCTTCTTGGAGGGTCGTATTCTGGCTGAAATCTGGAGAAATGAAAAAGTGGTATATTTTTGTGACGAATTTGCCCCTCACACGTGACCAACTATTGCCCAAAATGATACATCACTCATCCAGCACCCATCACATGTGAAAGCTGAAGAAACCCAAAAACTGGAGACCGACACCGACCGAAGAAGAAAGAGCGAAGAAAGCCACATGCGCAAAGATGGGAGGTCAGGTAATGGTCCGGTGAAGTAGATCTACAAGTTACTGGTTGGTATCTCCGGTTGATTTGGTCCGGTGCATCCAACGTGGAGAGATAGGGTCCTCTTTGTTTGCCGACGCCTGGTTAAACTTGAACGGTTAGTATATACACACCCCTTGGTCCCATGCTCTGTGTTTATCTTTGCTGAAGCCTACTGACATCTGATAGGAAATTTTTTTTTTGTGGTAAACAAATTTTTTTTAATTCCTTATATATCCATTTCCATGAGGGGGCGTTTGTTGGCAGTACAAATTAACCAGTTATTTTTAATAAAATTGCTACATCACATAAGTACATCTACGATTAATTAATAAAATTGCTTTTTAATCGTCCAAAAAAAATAGGTCCTGATATATCCATTTTTAAAGGTAATTTTTGATATCTTAACCAATTATTTTTCTGCTCTGTTATACCGGATGTCATTGTGAAAGGAGACTTATTGAAGTTGTTGATAATGGATGAAGAGAGCATTTCCTGGGAGAAGAAGAACAATACAAATTAAATTGCTGTTTTGTTTTTCTGATTTATGGTTGACCGTGGTGGGTAAGTATGTGGTAAGTATGAAATTTTTCTAGTGTCAGTTCTTGCTTAATTTTTTTCCTATGTAAAATCTGCTTGTCAAATAAGTTGATATCTTTTCGCAATGTTAGTTTCATGGCCATTTCCATATTATGAATTATGTCAATATTTTCCCTGTGTTATTGTTAATATTACTAAATTGACCTAAAATATCACTTCTGACAGTTAGAATTTATGCATGGCTCAGATTGAGGAATTGTGTGCCAATCTTGGTTCTTTGAGTTTCCATGAGCAAATTGACAATATTATTATGTTCCTTAAGCAGTGTGGAGGTCTTTCCAAGCATGTGGATTCCTTCATGCAGATATTATCACTGGTGGAGTTCAAGGACACACCACCTTTTGTTTTGACTCCATTGCAACCTGATTAGATGCACGAGGCTGAATTTTTAAGGTTGTAACTTAATATATCTATTCTTATCATATGGGTGATTGACTGTAGAAGACAATTGGGCTTAAAAGTCATGTTAATCACAATAAACAAACTGCTTACCATTTATTAGGTTGACTACTCATTCAGTCAATAACATTAAACACTTTGTATTTGATTTAGCCACTGAAATAAGTGTCAACATAAACTAAATAATTAAATTTGAAATTTGGGTAAAAATTAAGATAAAACTGGTATCATAACTACTTTTAAATATAGTTGTATGTTTTTATATTATTACTTCAAGCATTAGGTTGCTATATCTGCTATTGGTGTATTAATGACATGTCTGCTTATTAGTTTTCCCTGTCTTTTACAGGAATATGGAATTGTGGCTTAGACACATCAGTCATTGTCCCATGGCTGAGGTCTAGATGTTGCTAACCCTTTTTCAGTTTTGTAGTATATGTCCATCACAAGCTCGCAATATTGGATTTTTCCTCTCCTTTATATACTCAGAATGACAAATACTGAAGGAGTAAGAGATAAGTTTTCTTTTGGTAATTATTGGTTTCTCTTTAGTAAAGAATGTTTAATTTTTTTATAGAATGTGTAAATAGAAATCAGAAACCATTTTGATACTTGGATGGATGATCTGATCAGTTTCAAACGTAAGAAGTTGGAGCTTTGAAGAAAAGCATGCCAGCAAAAAATGATGATGCTTACTTTTTAACAAATTTAGGATGTGATCTAGGAGATTGGACAGTAGATATCTTTGTCAATTTACCTGCGGTTATATAACTGTGCTTTTATTATAATCTCTTATTGAATGGTTCTGGCGTTGCAGAGAGAATTACAATTGTGATGTCGTTTGCTTCACTGCTGATGTTGGCCAAGTATGTTATGACTGTTAGAATTCATTTTCTGTTGTCAAGATTGTCGTTGTGTAACCTGTGTTATTGGAAAAGGTGTTTTAGACTTGTAAACTTCTGACTGGGGGAATTTGCTTTACCCAATTCATTGTTTATATGCTGCGAGTCTAGTAAGTTAGTTAAATTTCACAGGGAACAAAAGAATTGGAAGGTTTAGAAGCGAAAGCTAAAGCCAGTGGGGCCTCTCAATTAGTGGTAAAGGACTTGAAGGAGGAATTTGTTAGAAAATATATATTCCCTTGCCTGCGTGCTGGTGCAGTTTATGAGAGGAAGTATTTGCTTGGGACTGCAATGGCACGTCCTGTAATTGCGAAGGTACTTATGCTTGTTGATATTTCACCTTTTATTTAATGATGAGTGGTATTATAAACTGATTACATATCACTTGGTTTAGAACTTTGATTGAACTGAACTAATTATTCAAATTTTTTATTTTTTTGGTTAATTAGTTGACACTGGAAGGGGAATGCTACCACAAGACTTGCTTTAGGTGTGCTCATGCAGGTTGCCCTCTCACACATTCTTCCTATGCTGCACTGGATGGTGTTCTTTACTGCAGGCACCATTTTGCACAGCTTTTCATGGAGAAGGGAAACTACAATCATGTACTCCAGGCTGCAGCAAACAAGAAGAATGCTACTCCACCTCCTGAACCAGCTGATGATGAAGAACCATCAAAGCCAGAGCCACAGACAGAATCTGAGGAACATAAGACAGAAGAAAATTCTAAAAATGAAACATAGGAAACATCAAATTCTTCCTTATCTGGTTGAATTTCACTGTCTAACATTTGATCACAAATTAGTTTATTTTTGTAAGCTAATTTGAGAGGTTTTTTCTATGTATTCATACAAAAAGAGTTGTTCAATACAATATATATTCTTTTATTCCTTTTGTTGGAGGTTTTTCTCCTTGCAGTGGTATCACTGCAATTATGTAATAACTTGATAGTAAGAGAGATGATTTTATGTTGTCCACAAATTTCTCTACTTATTTGCACTTCAACGCATTACAATGCAATGGATATCGAACACTACTATTGAAATCCAGTCATTAAAGTGAGACACTTTATTTTTGAAGACTACTGCTATATACAATAATTAGTTTTAAAATTTAGGATATATACATGTCATTACAAAGTGGGAGAGAGACAGAGATGCCAAACATAAACTCAGAAAGATCATGTGAATATTGTCGTTGGGTCAATAAGCTTGTTGAATAAAGGGTTATTTCAAATAAGGGTTATTTTGTAATTTTACTAAATTTACCTATCAATATTTTATCTTCAACCAAACACACATTCAAGAATTTTACTCAATTTTCCTGGTAAAATTTTGTCCAACCAAACAACTTTTTTTTAACTTTCCTATCAAACTCACTTTCCAACCATTTCCCTAGTAATTACATTTCCCCAGTATTCAAAAAATTTCTCCTCAACCAAACACCCCCTAAAGTGTTGATGCCTTTGGTGGGTACTACCATTGGAATCTTCCTCGTTAGTTATATTATTTATTTATACACAACATCTCAATATGGGGATGTAGCTCAAATGGTAGAGCGCTCGCTTTGCATGCGAGAGGCACGGGGTTCGATCCCCCGCATCTCCATTTTTAAGGTTATTTTGGTGAAAATTTTATGTCGAAAAGTAATTTTTTTTTGTTTCCTCCTATTATCGGAAAAAGCAGAGTCTGTTGTGTCCTATATATATATATAGCAGACATATTCCCGCCAAGATGCAAAAGCTGGTGAGAGTGACAGAGACTAGGGTTTGTGAATTGTGAGTAGTAGCAGAGTGACATGGCGGAGGTTACTCAGATCGCTCACCTGCTCAACCAGACACTCAGCCCAGACGCCAACGCCGTTCGTGCCGCCACCGATGTGCTCGATCGTCTTTCCCTCACTCCGCACTTCCCTTTCTATCTCCTCTCCATCTCCACCGGTAATTCCCAAACCATCATTTTCCACTTTCTGGCACCGACGATTATGAGAATTTTCGTTTTTGTGTTTGTGAACAGCTGGAGAAAACCAAGGTCAGAAAATTGCTGCTGCTACTTACCTGAAGAACCTCTCGCGCCGCAACATCGATGGCAGTAGCGCTACGCCTTCCAATGTGAGCAAGGAGTTCAAGGAGCAGCTTATGCAAGCTTTGCTTCAAGTTGAGTTTCCCGTTCTCAAGGTTTTAGTTGAAGTGGTATGTATATTATTTTTTGGTTTGCTTGTTGCGTTTTTTGAACTGTGTTTTGTTATTATTTGCTTATTTATGTGAGCGATTCCCGTGGTGGCAGTTCCGAGCTGTCGCTGTTGCTGAGTTTGTTAAGCAGAGTTCGTGGCCGGAGCTTGTGCCTAATTTGCAGTATGCTATTCAAAATAGCCATCTTATCAACGGCTCAAACTCTGGATGGAATACTATCAATGCACTTATTGTTCTTCATGCTCTTCTCAGACCCTTCCAGGTATTCAAATTTCACAGTTTGTGCTTATGATTTTGGAATATTTCTGTTATTCCATGCAATTGATATGTGCTTTTATGTGAAATGAATTTTGGCCGTTGACAATTTTTGTGAAATCTTGATCTACTGACTGAGCTGTATAAAATCGTATAGGTGACAGGGGAGGGCATGGAACTGTAGTTTAGTGGTCATCATTAATTTATCTGTACATGTGCATTTCTCTCATTGTTTGTTTCCTTTATGTGGTCTTAAATACATTTAGAATTTTTGCCATTTTTGTTCTCTGAAACATTATTTTTTCAGCATATTTTTCTTTATGAAAAGGATCTTTTTCTTTATCACGTTCATTTATGTCCCTGTTAGCTAGCTACTATCTGAACTATGGGATTGTTCCTGTTTCTATAACTTTTGTAGCTCCCTCTTTACTCTGTAAAAAACTTCGAATGTGATGAAAGTGAAAGGCTGCCGAAAATTCAAATTCTTAAATTATTAGTAGAGATGATATATGGTGTGCTTTGCCTTGTATATGAATCCACTTCTTCGTTTTGCAGTATTTTTTGAATCCCAAAGTTGCAAAAGAGCCTGTTCCACCACAGTTGGAGCTTACATCCAAAGAAATTATTGTGCCTTTGCTTGCTGTATTCCATCAATTTGTTGAAAAGGTATTGTGTTTTTTTCTTGGCTTTACTTACCTGTTCTTATAAGCTTCACTTCTGAGTGATTTTGTGATGCATGGATCAGGCTTTGGCAACTCATGACAGGGCAGAAATAGAAACTGAGAAAGTCCTTCTCACTATATGCAAATGCCTACATTTTGCAGTAAGTAATGGTTTGACATGTGTATAATTCTCATGCATAAGTCTTTAAATTTGTTATTGTCTGCATTGATTTGAAATATTCAATCTGGTGGAGCTGACAGAAGTCAAACGATCTAATCTTCTGTGGGTGGATTCAGACATAAGTCTTAACACGTTCAGTCTTTGAAAGTAGTATTTCTAAATTTGGTGGCTCTACTTTCAGTTTTCTCAGTTGAATCCTTGAATGTTTTAGACTTTTAGTTTTCTCTAATCCGATCATTCTGTGAACTTTGTATTTTTTAAGACTAAAGAATAGTTATGAAAGTAAATATTAATGAATATGAGTTGTTATTGCAGTTTTTCATACGAAGATTTCATCCTATTTAAGTTGCTGTTAATTTTGTCGATGATAAGTTGATTCTTCTCTGTAAAATGGAAAATTGTCAGCTATTCTGACCTATTTTTTTATCTGTTACTACTTGGTATCTGGTCCAAGAGTACAGGCCTATTCTTTTCCCCAGTTTACAGTCATTATTGCTAATTCTTTTTTATGCTACATTTATTTGACGTCCTTTTTAAATTTCTATATTACTTTTATTTGATACCCCTACTTATATTATAGGTAAGGTCCTACATGCCGTCTACTTTAGCTCCTCTACTTCCTTCATTCTGTCGGGACCTAATGAGCATTTTGGGTTCTCTGAGCTTTGATTGTATGGTCACTCAAGAAGATGGTTATTTGACAAGATTGAAGACTGGAAAAAGAAGTTTGCTTATTTTCTCTGCCCTTGTCACCCGGCACAGGAAACATTCTGATAAGTAATGTAGTGCTTAAATTTTTTATTAAATGGATTTAAGCATTTTTGGTATTATATATTGAAATATATGCTCTCCATTTTCAGGTTGATGCCGGAAATTATAAGTTGTGTTCTAAACATAGTCAAATTTAGCAAAAATACCAGTGTAAGATAATGTACTTAATTCTTGTACTTAATAACTGGTTAATAGTTGGCTTGAACAATGGATATGCTTGCTATTTCTAGTTCTTTGTTTAACTGCAAACATTCTAATCTACTCTTGAATACACTTCCTTAAATTGTTCTCAGATCAGCATTTTATTCATTAACCACCTAAATTCATTTCCATGCTGCTTCCAAATCTTCTTTTATCTAAAACTTGATTCTGGACTTGTGTTGCATTGATATTTATTGTTACATTTCCTCATTTTTTGGGTATTCCAAAATTTGAAGTCAAGTTCCTTTTGCAGAAACTTCCTTTCCTGTCAGAGAGGCTTCTGTCCTTAGGTTTTGATGTAATTTCAAATGTATTGGAGACTGGGCCGGTAGGTTTTCTCAGTATATTTTTTTTTTAGTTACAAGTTTTTTTTTTAATTGAATTTCAATTGTTAGGATGCTTCGGATTTTCTGATCCACGTATTTTTCTAAATATTCATTTTTAATAAAGTTTGATTTCAATTAATACAGGGTTGGCGATTAGTTTCTCCACATTTTACAATTCTATTGGAATCTGCGATCTTTCCAGCATTGGTAATGAATGAGAAGGTCAGAATTTATTTCAAAACAATATCAGGGACAATTTTTTGCTTAAGAATGCTTAATTATTGAAATTGAGTTGCTTAACATATGCTTTTTTCTCTTTAATTTCTAATGGAAATGTTAATGCATAGGATATGTCAGAGTGGGAAGAAGATGCAGATGAGTATATAAGGAAGAATCTTCCTTCAGATATAGTATGAGAATTGATGTTTTTGTTATTGTTTTACTTATTTCCTACTTATTTCTGACCAGAATTGTTTATTTAGGACGAAATTTCTGGATGGAGAGAGGATTTATTCACTGCCAGAAAAAGTGCAATAAACTTACTTGGTGTTATTTCAATTTCAAAGGTTACTACTTGATTAAAATTCATTGAGCTATGCCCTTAAGTTATTACCATAGTTCATTTGGTCATTTATTTCTACAGGGGCCACCAATGGAGAGTGCTACTGACAGTTCATCAACTTCAACCAAGCGTAAAAAGGGTCAAAAGAACAAAAGAAGCAATCAGGCCCGCTCTATGGGGGAGTTATTGGTGCTTCCGTTTTTGTCTAAGTTTCCCATTCCTTCTGATTCCAATGTGTCTCAAAAGAAAATCCTGAATGAGTGAGTTTTTATGTATGCTTCACATGTATATGCCTGATCAAAAAATTGCAAATTTTATTTTTAAGACCAATTGTCCAATTTATGATGAGGAGTATTTTTATGTTTTTGACAGCCTATTTGCAAAGCAGTAATATGGATGTGAAATACTGAAAAGTATGCCTTATCTTTTGAAACAACATTAAGGGGATTTATTTAGCTGGATTTAATCAGTTCGGTTTATAGCCTTGATGAATTTATACCCATGTGATGGCTTATATATATTATTACGCCCTCCTATTCTTTACCTCTTTTTTTTTTCCCAAAAAGACTTTGTTCATGATAGGAACGAGGTTGTTTGCTGTATAGATATCATTTACTCTATATTTAGCTTAATTGCTTTTCATTTTTTGATTCCCTTTATCGTTTCCTCTGGTACTCATTGTGAGTATCATGTTATAAACAATGCCTTGTTCCTGTATGTCTCTAATTTTTAATTAATATTTATATTAATTAATGATTTTATATTCCTTTCATTATATGACTTTTTATCAACTTATTCTTGTTACATCATCTACTGTCACAGTTACTTTGGCGTTCTGATGGCATATGGTGGCCTACAAGATGTGAGGACCTTTCACCTTTTGTTCAACAAGCCATCAGTATTTCGATGTTGGACAACATTTTTTTTTTTTTAATTCGACCTTTTCTTATACAGTTTTTGAGGGAGCAAGAACCTGGATTTGTGACAACTCTGGTTTGTACACGGATTTTTCCACTGTATACCCAAGCTTTGTCCCTGCCATACCTAGTTGCAAGTGCAAACTGGGTACTTGGAGAACTCGGCTCCTGTCTACCAGAAGTAAGACAAAATCTCAATCAAGCTATCAGAGCTGAAACAAATTCTGTTTAAAAGAGTTCCAATATGCTTTTTAGTAACTGTTGTGATAAAATATCTTGAACACATCCTAATGTGATCCCAACTGAGTTCCCGACTTGTGTGTCATTTTCAGGAGATGAGTGTTGATGTATATTCTCATTTGCTTATGGCATTGGTCATGCCAGATAAGGAGGATACTTCTTGCTATCCCGTGCGGGTTTCTGCTGTTGGGGCAATCACTACACTACTTGATGTGAGCTTTTAGTTCCCTGATTTATTGTGGACTGGGGTTATTTTTATTCCTTTTCTCTTTCACCACTCAGTTTCTGCTTTTCTTTTTCAGAATGATTACATGCCCCCTGACTTTCTACCGCTTCTCCAAGTAATAGTTGGCAACATTGGAAATGATGAAAGTGAGAGCTCCACCTTATTTCAGCTTCTCATTTCTATCATGGAAGCTGGAGATGAGAAAGTTGCAGTCCATATCCCACATATTGTCTCATCATTACATGGTCCAGTCTCAAAATGGCTAACTTCCAATCTGGAGCCTTGGCCTCAAGTATGTGTTGATCTTTCTTTTTTATTTGTCAGTTAGTAATCTATTGATTGTTTGACCATCAATTTTTATCACATAATAACATATTTAATCTGGATATGCTATGTATATTTCGCTTTACATCAAGATTTTATTGAAATTTCTTGATCTGAATCCAAATGGTTTTCAAGATTGGAAGTTTTTATGATTTGAGTTGGATGAAAGTTGGAAGTCTTATTCACCCAATGGTTTGCAAATTTGAATGCTTTGTTTTATAGATTATTTCTCTAGCTCGTATTTGTTGTAGAGGTTGTCTATAATGAATTGTATAGTCACTTATGCATGTCAATAACATTATGTTTCCCTTTTGTCTTTATATATCCATGCACCTTGATCTGTAATCAATATAATATAGAGGGTTGCCTCAACGGTAACATTGAGTACAATGTTTTTGGTTCCCTCAGTGATGTGTTTGCCTTGCTATTTTGTTCAATTGTTTAGTTTAATGAGCACGTATGTATTTCTTCTTGTTTGTTACTTCTGACCATACTGGACTTGTCTCTGGTTCATTATGTTTGGGCAACACAAGTTGTACTTTTGATCTGAGTATGTGTTTGCAATAGGTAGTTGAACGTGCAATTGCTGCTCTGGCAGTGATGGGTCAGACTTGGGAAGAATCCAGGCCGGAAGAATCTGAGTCAAAAGAGTCCCATGAAAAATGGGCTGTGGGTCAAATGGCAATCGGTAGAGCTTTTGCTGCACTCTTGCAGCAGGCTTGGCTAACACCTCATTGCACACTGGTTAGTTTGAGTGCCTTCCTATATTGAACTTTGATTTTCTTAGCTTTATGTAGCTATCTGAAAGCAGAAAAGATAATTTGAATGGGTTTGTTCAAGCCCTAATTTATGTTACTTGTCATGACAATTTTCCTTTTTTTTCCGCTTGAATTCCTCAAATGTGTTCACAGATGCCACAACAACAATCTCTCTTTAATGCATGTACTTCTTCTAATCTATATTTTTACATACTTCTTTGATCCTATTTGATACATTCAAACTATTTGTGCTGATTAGTCTCTTTGCTTTATGGCTTGGCTGTCAGATAATGATTGTCTCTCCTTAATTCAATCTTTTATATCATATTGTCACATTCTCATTTTAAATTTGGTCAGGATCAACTAGACCAACATTCCCCCCCTTCATCGTGCATAGAAGATTTGTCAACTTTGCTACAGTCTGTCATGTTATCTATTGATGAAGATTACATGATTCAAGAACTTAAAGTGTCAGAGCTGCTGTCAGTTTGGGCTGAAATAATTGCAGAGTGGCATGCATGGGAAGAATCAGAGGATTTGTCGATTTTTGATGTCATTAAGGAAATTGTGAATTTAGATTGCAGATATAGGCTGAAAAACTTTCTTGTAAAAGAGATGCCACCCCCTCCAGCTCCACCTGTAACTGAACGTTCAATTGTAGAGGGCATTGGCACTTTCATCGGTGAGGCCATTAAGCAATATCCTTCTGCAACATTGAGAGCTTGCTCATGTGTCCATATGTTACTACATTGTCCAAGCTATTCACTTGAAACTGAAGGTGTAAAAAAGTCATTGGCTATTGTCTTTAGTCAGGCAGCCTTCTCTCACTTCATAGAAGTCCGAAGCACGCCCGGTTCACTTTGGAAGCCTTTATTGCTTGCTATATCTTCGTGTTATTTGTGTTATCCTGATATTATAGAAGGTATTCTGGAAAAGGGTGAAGATGGAGGAATTGCAATTTGGGGATCTGCTTTATGTCATGTATCCAATAGCTCTTTTGAAGCTGGTCTTACAGCTGAGTCTGAGATGAAGTTAATTGGTAAGTAGTTTGCTTTCATCCATTACTCAATATAGAGAAGATTTGTTTTTTCTTTTACTGAATAATGGCCTGCATAACTGTTGATTGTATCTATCATATGCTTTCTTCGTATTCCTCCTGCATCCTGCCCAAATTTACCCTTAAGCAATTTAGCACTTTGCTATCCTTGATGTTGTTTTTGCTGAAACCAAATACTGAAGTGCAAACTTATCTGATCACATACACCATGCTTGGATACGCTTTCAAGAATGCACCCTATCTAGTCGGTTCAATAATGTACAATTGTACACTATATAGTTGGTTCTGCATTGAACGCATGTTCTTTGCTCATAATTATATTCTTAACTAAAATTGTTTGAAGGATGCTGTTCATCTATGTTCTAACAGTTTGGTGTTATAACTTAGGTTTCTTTGCAAATAAGCACTGTCAAGCATTTAAGAATGTGTTTTCACAAACCATTTTCTTTTATTTTTTTCTTTTTGGGTGAATTTTAGTGATGACACTGGCCCGATTGATTGAGCAACTTCTGAAACAAGGGAAGTCATGTGGTGATTCAATTCAAAACTGCTTTACATCACTGTTGGAGGTATCTGTACGATTGAAAGAATTGCAGGATGGGAAAGGAGATGGAGAAGAAGCTGAAGAGCCTGAAAATGATTATAACGATGAGGATGAGGACAGTGAGAATGATGGCTCCGATGATTATGATGAGGTTCATCTTCACCGTTTCTTTGCATAAATCTCATTCTTTTAGTGTTGTTCATATAGCACGTCAAGATATATCTCCTTTTGCCTACAGTTTGCTGCGAACAACATTTTCCCTTGCTTATACATTCTGTTTTTTTATGTTCTTTGTTTGTTTGTTTGTTTCAATTAGGACTCTGAGGCTGAGGAATATGAGGAAACAGAAGAAGAATTTCTTGATAGGTATGCTAAAGCTGCTGAGGCATTGGAAAATGGTTCAATTATTGAAGAGGGGGATCTTGAAGATCAAGAAATGGAGATGGAATTAGGTAAGCCTTTTTTGTTATAGGTATGTGTGCTTATCTGCTATTTGTTATTTGGTACTTGCATCATCTATATAAAAATACTTTAAAAATTAAAAAAGAGTTGGTAGTTTCATCTTTATAATTAATCTAGAAGTTATTGCATCTCATCAGCCAGAATAATTTATGATTTGAATATGATTTTAAGAAATTAATGAAGTTGACAAAACGTTTTAGTATGCTTGGATTTTCAGATGCAGCATTACTTACTATCCGGTGTATCCCAGTTCTAGTTTAGAGTTGATTTATTCACAACTTCGTACTAGATGGAAAGTTTGCTGTTTATAATATGTTAGAGATATATAAAAATTATTAATGTAGCTTCGCTCACTATCTTAAGCTTTTGAGTTGAAATAGTTTTTTAAATGTCTGATGCATTATCCATCCTTCAAGCGCAGTGGACTCTCGTGTAAGGTGGAGTGTTAGAGAATATTATAAACCATTAAAAAGACTCTCAGTCCCTCACTCAACATCTTAAGCTTTTGGGTTGAATTGATTCTTTAGATGTTATCAGAGCCTCAATGTCACGAGTTCGATCCTCCTCCGCTCCCATTTAATTAATACTTAATTAAAACTTGTGGAGTTTCTTAGCACAGGTAGGTAGGCCTGTGCATTATTCACTCTTTAAGTCCGGTGGGCTCTCGTGTGAGGGGACATATTAAAGATATATAAAAATTATTAATGTAATCTCACCCACTAGCTTAATTTTTTAGGTTAAAATGGTTCTTTACGTAATTCATTTGCCGTTGTGATGATGCGAAAACAGGTCAATTACTTGACGTTGACGAGCAAAAAGTTGTGTTGTCCTTGATAGACAAATACCACCATGTGCTCGTACAGGGACAAGTTTTGCCCTCGCAACACATCATGAATTTTCTGAATGCCTTCCCTGGGTATGGTTTGTATTTCCAGCAATACAGGTAAGTATGGTTGAAGATGAAAATTTTCGTAAGGAATGTCAGGGTTTTGAAATGTTTGTATAAAGGAAAGAACATTTATTATTTATTTATTTTTCGGGTGGGAGTGGGGGGAGCAGTATACTGGAATTGGCGAGTTGCAATTCTCATTGATTTGTATAATTATTCTTTTATGGGGAGAAGAGCAGGGTGTTATTTAGTACCATGTCGAGATTTCAGATTTGTGAGTTTATTTTTGTGGTAATCCTTTTGTGCATTTTCTGGAGATCAAAAGTGAACTATTTTTCTAAAAAAAAAAAAGGTGAACTATTCCTCTTAATTTTCCGTAGGGTATCCAATGTGTAGTAGAATTTACAAATTCAGTAGCATGCACTAGCATTCAGGAGACGAGTAAAGGTATAAAGATGCAATCTTCAAAACAAACCGAGTGACTGATGTGTCAAAATGTATTGGCGGTGGGATTGAATTTTTTTGTTATGAATTATTTAGCATGAATCTGTCATGTTAAATCGATAATAATAATAATAATCAACAATGATAAGAGATGAGATGAGAGAGATAAAAAATAATCAGATAAGAAATAGTAAATTAGTTGTTCCATAAGGGTCAGTTTGGCATACGGATTTTTTTCGGATTCACGGAAAATTAAAATTTTTAAAATTTTAAATTTTTAGATATTATTGTAAACTGAATGTAAAAATTATATTTTAAAAAATCGAGATTCTTAGATAAATAAAAAAAATTTCTCTGCCAAACGCTTCCTCAGTTCTTCTCTGTGCTTTTATATTCTATGCTCTACTCTTTAACAGCTTTTGCTAGATATACAAGGCAACATTATGATATATCATGCCAATTCCGTCAAATAATTGAATGATAGTAGAGCTAACGTAATCTTGAGGAATAAAGACAATGCCACTTTAGAAGTATTTTATATTATCTTTGTTGCAACTTGCAAGTAGCGTTACCGTGCGGAAATCTAATAAATAAGTAAAAGTTAAAACTTCTTGTATCATTAAAGAAGAATCTATAATTGAACTGTTTTTTAATTTAACCAAAAATAATTTGAGTCTAATAAATACTCTGATTTTTTATTTTGCAATATATATAATATGATCTTTTTATATTAATTTAAATTTTTTACCTAATTTAAATTTTATGATTTCTATTAATTTATCACTTAAGATATTATATTTTGCTAAAAATACACATTTAATTATTATCAATAAAACCACGATCAAACTTGGAAGCCATAAATCAATGCTTTCATTAGTTTGGTTGCTAATTTAAATTTTAAAAAATAGGTAACACTTATTCTAAAATAAAAACGTTTTTATTTTATGACCATATCAGTTCTTATTTCCTTCTAGTTGAATTCGCATATTTTAAAATATCATCCATTATTGCCATTAGTTAAAGATATTAAGGAGCTTCTTGATCTTGATCTCTCACACAGTTTATCATATCCTGCGAGAAGGTAACTAACAAAGTAGCAGACTGGCTTACAAAGCATCACTTGAGTGACAATGCGAATGTCCTGATTTTCTTTAGTCCACCACTAGGGTGTGATTCTTTGGAACAGTGATCATTTTGCCACGCTTCAACAAAAAAAATTAACAGATTGCCACGTTAACAGTAAAATTTCTCAGAATGCCACGCGACATAATTCGCTATCCTGTGTAGCGAATTATGCTTGCTGATGTGGCAAGTCACAATTGGTTGGAATAATTCGCTAAACAGGGTAGCAAATTATGTGGTCAATATTCAGCCTGCACAGTCAACAACAACATCACATGTGTCAAGCAGACAGTAATTCGCTACACTGTGTAGCGAATTATGCAAGATGATGTGGCAAAGTTCTATTGGATGAGTAATTCGCTACACAGTGTAGCGAATTACTGCTGGCTTGACACATGTCCTGTTGCTGACTGTGCACTCTGACATTTTGACCACGTATTTTGCTACACAGTGTAGAGAATTATGTCGCGTGACATTTCGAAAAATTTTACTATTGACGTGACAGTCTAATAAATAATTTGATGAAGTGTGACAAAATGATCACGGTTGGTGATTCTTTAGTCTATAATGATCAAATGGAGGTCATGACCCTGTGGTCCTTTTAATTTCTTTGTTTTCTTTATTTTCCTTTGTATCTCAAAAAAAAAAAAATATCATATCAAAATGATTAAAGGAATCATCACACATTATGTAGGCAGTGCTTAGGGGCGACTTTATCCTTAGAGCCGATAAATAGTAAACGTGCTCAAATTATGACATTCATGACATAAAATATAAGAAGTTATTAAGAAAGGATTTTATTACTCTTCTTTCATAAAAGTAACTTTTCTTATATTCTTTCACTTTAATTTTGTATATTTTTTATAATAATAGAATCTATTCATTTTCTCTCGATAATATAAAATAGTTTTGTCTTATGAAAGAAGAGCAGTACTTTTCATTAAGAAAATAAGTTTAAATGCAATTAAGAAGTTACAATTTAAGTGAGTGCACCTACTCCTTGTGTAGTACTCCTTTGACCTGTTCCCCCCTTCCTTGTCTCCACTCTCCACTGGTGACATTGTCGGTGGAGCAACCCCAAGGGTATTATGGGTAAACCAAACCATTCTTAAACCCATCGTTGTTCATTGGACAGATTACGCACGGCACGACTGTCCTCACAACCAACCACACTACCATGCGTACATAGCAAGCTGCCTAAACGGCGACGTTTGCATTCTTCAACGCACCCTTTAGCATTTATTAATTTGAATCCGAAACCAAGCGAGGGCATTCCAGTAATAAAAAAAATTGTATGAGAAATAAAAACCAAAAATAAAATAAAAATGGAATTACAAAACGCTTCGTATCTTAAATAGATGGGAATCTCTAATTGCACATCTCTTTCCCTTTCTCGTTAATTTTATTTTAATTTTAATTTTTCTTGCACACACACTAAAACCGCCTTTCTGAAATGGCAATGGGCTCTTGTTTGTTCCATTTATCAGTTGATGGTTAGGGCTTCGTAGGGGCGCTATCCGAATGTTCCAGCAGGTTCCTCTTTCGTTGTTTGGGCTCTCCAATTCCAATTTCCGACGGCGTTTTGTGCCAACCATGCCTTGATTTTTATCCTCTTCTTTTTCTTCGGGTAAATACTCGCTTAGAGCCTCTCTTTGTTCTGTTCTTTCTGCCCGTGTGTATCTATTGATTCATTACTCTTTCGACTCGGTAATTTAACTTGTCTTTCTTGATTGAATGCGAGGTCGAGTGGAGAATCCTCGTGTTTGCGGGGTTTACCGTCTTGTTTATGTGTTTTCCCCTTTTGTGAGTTCTCGATTTAGAATTTGGGAGTGGGGTTTCTTGTTCTCTAGGTCGAGGGAAGAGAGGGTTTTCCTTTTGTGGTTAAATTGGTTTCTTAGTTAGTAAGTTACTGAGCTGTTTCCCGATTTGAAGGTCAAACCGCGTTGATGTTCGACCTTCACAGCAGATTTTTTGTTTTTTGTTTTTTTTAATGGTAGCTAGATAGTGGATAAATAACTGTCCCGGGTTTTACTTTTTAAGTGTTTAATTACCACCAGTTAAGGTTCAAATAGCAGACACTGCGAATCATAGCATAAGCATAGATTCAATTGGTATGATTTTCTTTTCGCACGTCAACTTGACATGATTGTTTATAATGGTATTTGTGTATACCGTATCGGGCTAAAGGAGTACCAGAATGGTAACAGTGAGTGAGTGACTAATGAAATCCTTTTTCAGTAGGTTTGTTTCTATAACATATGATACGAGGTTTAATTTGAGTTATCTTGGCATTACTTTGTTTGTAGTTCATTTATACTATCTTTCACGTTTGTAAGGATTCATTGTATTAATTCTGGATTGTTGTAAAGTTCTTCATGATTGTTTTTGAATACTTTAGATGATTTAGTCTGTTGCTGATTAATGAAAACCCTGGTTTCTGTCTGATGCTATTTTCTCATTTTAATACTTATTTATTGTTATGTTTGCTTATACTTCATGTTATGGCTGTCTGCAGTGGTGGCAGATCTGGTATGGAAATGTATGATGTTTCTGAAACTAGAAACGTGGATGCTTATTTGGTAATTTTATAGAATTTTTTAACCTTTGCATTTTACTCTTTTTTTCTTATTGATATATCAGGTCTCCATTAGTGACTTGACATTATTGTTTTCTAGGCACTTTTTACTCATCTCTGACTATGTGTATGACATTAAATTATGTTACTATCACTTTGACTTTCAGATTGAAGGTATTGATCTGAACTCTCACTTGACAAGCCCAAATTTTGAACAATTTGAAGCCATGTTTAACGAAGGAGCCCCTGAGTTTGTTGCTGATCAGAACATGTATTACCCTGCCGCCAATTATGGGTTTTACTGTACAGGTAAATTCAAAACCATTATATGTCACTGCTTTTTGGGTTGATGGTATATTATATATACATCATGTTGATTACTTGCTATTTATTGTGGTTAGGATTTGAATCACCCGTGGAGTGGGAGGACCACCATAGGATTTTTGGTGTAGATGGTCCTGATTTTCAGTACACGGTGAGTGTAGTTCCCCTTCACCCATGTGTGCGTGTGTCATATGTTTTTGGTTGACAGCTGATTATTGTTTGTTCTTTTGCCAGGGTGCACAAAACGAAAGTTTTCCATACGTATATTATACACCTAACTATGGATTTGCACAGTCTCCATACAATCCATACAATCCTTATATTCCTGGTGCTATGATAGGAGTTGATGGTCCATTTGGTGGAGCACAACAATATTACCCCTTCCCCAATTATCAGAACCCTGTTTCTTCACCTTCTTATGTTCCTCTTGTTGTTCAACCAGACAATTTTCCTGATAGTTCTGTTGACTCATTGTTTGATACCAGTGCTTCTGTCAGTAGACCTGATGGAAGAGGTTTGAAACATAAGTTCAATCCAGCTTCTGGTGCCTTTACTAGGAACTCTTCAAAACCATTATCAAATCAGACAAGTTCCTTAGCCAGGGTATCAGAAGGACCGAGAGCTAATGCTGGGGTGAAGAAAGACTTGACAAATGGAAGTGTTTCTGGCAGTGGTTTTCTGAATTCAGCTTCGGCACCTGTCCATCAGGTAGGAATCTTAACCTTTTTAACATATATTTGAATTTGAGTACATGGAGCCCACTTTTGCTTTTGGCATGTTGTTTAGGCCAGACTCCTCTTATCTATAATTAAAATTAGTTGATAATATTATAGGTAGTTAAATTTTTTCACTGCTTTCTGGTCCTACTTCTTTGAAGAGGACATACTTGGAGGGAAATGGGTAGATCCGTATTAGTTTTAGGACATCTGGGAGGCCCTGTATACTTCAAATCTGTTGGAAGATATTTTATTATTGTTTTTGGTAACATGATTTTCTCTTCGAAACTTTTTAAAATTTCTTGAATAAGCTTGATGGTTATGTTTACCTTTTTAATTTTTTAGGCCAGAGGTGCTGAAGCCTCAAACGGACCTGTAGATACTATTTCAAATGGAAATGTTTTGTCTCATCGTAATCAATTGAAAGTAGCTCTCCCTTTGAATGGTGGATTTTCTGACTTTGGATCTAGTGCTAATGGACAGTCTGCAGTTGCAAGATTTCGACCGAAGGTTCACATTGGCAAAGTACTGAGTGATGTAAAGGGAAGCTCTGATGTTTTGGGTGAGCAAAATCGAGGGCCTAGAATTAGTAGGTCCAGACATCAGCTGCTGGCTGTCAAAGCCTATACAACAAAGGCAGGAGATAGTAATACACAAGATAACCTCATCATTTATACTGATCAATATAATAGGGAAGATTTCTCTCTTGACTATGAAAATGGGAAGTTTTTTGTTATAAAATCATACAGCGAGGATGACGTGCACAAGAGCGTTAAATATAATGTGTGGTCATCAACTCCTCATGGCAACAAGAAATTGGAGAGTGCTTATGAAGATGCTAAGAGAATAGCTGCTGGAAAATCTGGAGGCTTTCCTATCTTTCTTTTCTTTTCTGTGAGTTTCCATTCTGATTATGTATTAAATGAGTTTTGATTCTGTTTCTTTCTGATCCTTACATCTAATAAAACTGTGAAATGCAAAATTTATCCTATTCTATTGGTCATACTGACTTTTTTTTTTCAATGTAGGTTAATGCAAGTGGTCAATTTTGTGGGGTTGCTGAGATGGTTGGGCCAGTTGACTTCAATAAGGATATGGATTTTTGGCAGCAAGATAAATGGAGTGGGAGCTTCCCTGTTAAGTGGCACATCATAAAAGATGTGCCAAACACAAATTTTAGGCACATTATACTAGAGAACAATGAGAACAAGCCAGTAACTAATAGCAGAGACACACAAGAGGTATATACTATTTTTGTGTCCGTTCATTTATCAAAGTAGAATTGAGAATGTGCCCATAATCATTTAACATTAATGGTTGTGTAAGTCTTACCTGAGTAAGTGCATTGAAGATGTTTGGTCTGTCTAAAAAGAGTGTTTGAATTTTTGAATACGGGTACCTTAAGGGCTATAGAGGGTGTAGTTCCCCACCCACCCACTTGACATAGATAGAAACACACATGATTGTGTGGAGGCTTTCTGATTATCGTACTTTTTGACTTCATTGTCTTGATTGAAGTGAACGTGTGTTTTGTTTTTCATTTTGTATATTTTTAATTTGGGGATAAGCTGTTATGTTTAAATTGTGGTTTTGTTTTGGATTTTTTCTACTTTGGTAGATTTTTTGGGTTGGGTGTGTGTTTTCTCCCTCACTATTACTTCATATGATCTGACTATCAAATTCACATTCCTCATGTGCAGATAATGTATAGGAAAGGTATGGAGATGCTGAAAATATTCAAAAATCATACTTTGAAGACGTCTTTGCTCGATGACTTCATGTATTATGAAAACCGTCAGAAAATCTTGCAGGAAGAGAAATCGAAGTTCCTAATCAAGAGTTTTGAAAGACCGTTATCGGTACCAGCACTGGGACCACCTCGAAAGTTGAATTTTGCTGTTGACATTCCTCCTGTCAGTGACGAGAAGAATTCAAAGATGGATGATGAATTTGATAGCTTAAAACAGACTTCAATTTCAAGTGCGGAGCATATTGTTAGTAGTTTCGATGTCACCAGCACTAAGCCTGTTGATGATAAGGCTGATAAAGGTACAGCTGAAAAAGAAGATATTTCTTCTATTTTAAAGATTGGTTCAGTGACTATTACCCCAAGACAGATAGAGACTAAACCACCGGGCGTTGGTGTTGCTAATAAGGAACCAATTGATGTTCTAACAGTAGGCTCAATGCAAGTCAAAGTTAATGGATTTGTTGAGTCTTCCGTTTTGAAGGTTGGGAGTATCCCACTTGATCCAAGAGCACTACAGCTGGACAAAGGAGTTACTTGTGTTAAAAATGAATCTCATCCTTAAAATTTTGCGTATGCATGTCATGGCACCTTTTGGATCTTTTTTGGTGAAGATGGATTATTGTCCCCTGACTGTATCACAGTTGGGAAGTTGGGTTTCTCTTCAGTCTTTTACTACTGATTGATACAACGCCATACTTTGATGTCATGGATCTTTAGATCAGTGTTGATTCAAAAAACTTTAAAATGAAATAGCATAACTTCTTTTATTTTTCGTCTGTGAGCGATCAACATACAAGTGTGTTTTCGTCATTGCAGCTTCCATATACTCTGTTGTCGACTTGCTAGAACTTCTCCTCGCAACGCCCCCGTTTTCTATAGTTCTGTTATATTTTTGAGGTCTACATTCTGTTCTGTTTCTTGGAATGTATTTTAGTTTGATTTGGGTTAAAATGAAGAAATGTAACGACTGAATCAATGAAAGCTTCTCTTTAAGAATATAACCACATGTTATTCTGTTTCTTTTTTCCATTTTGTAGTGTGAAATCATTCAGTACGCCTGTAAGTGCTGAGTGGAATATTAATGGTAGTTCTTTTGATTGGTGAAACTTAATAAGGATTTACGGATTTTTTTATTTTATATCTTCTGTGAATTCTTATGACTGTAGCTGTATTAATATATAAACATCGTTTACATTAAATTTGAAAAAATCGGATTAAATTGATAAACTAAAATGTAATATGTTTTAGGATTTAATTTTTGTTGTAGATTTTTTTTTTTACCACATTTATATAAAAAAATGGGTCTTACTGATTATGTGAGTGTGGTATGTACATTTTTCCCCATGTTTTAACCTCGGAAAATTATTTCATACATGATACTAAACGCAGTTTTATAATTTTGAAATTTTGTAACTAAATGTTACTTAGGATAATAATTTTCACGAATTTAAAAGTCATATCCATTAAAAAAACAATTTATAAAAACTTCATTTTGATATAAATTTCTCATAAAATAGAAATTAGAAATTTATATATATTACAAAAATCATTAATGTAGCTTCAATTCAAGTTTTTGGATTTAAATAATCTTTTATACAGTATCAGAGAATTTAATACTCACCCATTTAATTAATAATTAATTAATTTTTGATGAATTTCTTACCACATATAGGTAGACCTGTGTATTATCCACCCTTAAAGTCAAATAAGCTCTTGTGTGAGGAGACGTGTTAGAGAAGCTCACATGTAAGGAAAAAGTGTTAGAGAAGTATAAAATTATTAATATAACTTAACTCTAAAATTTTGACGGCAAAAAAGTTTAAATATTTCTTTTTTAAAAAAATTACAAAAATGTAATTGTTTTGAATATATTTACAAATATGTAGCACTCAAACACGTCCCATAGGGGCGTGACCTGAAGAGAGAGAATGCTCCACAAGCCACAAGGGTGTGTTTTAGGAGAAAGACATGCCCCAAGGGGAAGTGTTTCACCAGATGCTGACACGAGGCACAAAAAGTAAACAATTTACCCGTAAAATTTTGAAAGTCCATAACTTTTGACTCGGGTGCCCGAATTAGGTAAATAAATTTGACTCCACACAGTTTATCGAGATCTACGCAATGACACCTCATTTGACTTATTTTGTCTCTCACAAAAAAAGTTAGAATTTGCAACAATGATACTATAAAAACGTTAATAAAGAGAAAACCATTGTCATGATTAGAAACATTCATAGTAAAGATCCTTATGATTATTGTACCATTATTGCAAATTGAAATTCTTAGCTTGCTTTTATTTTTTCTCTTCACAATTTTTATTTTTCTCTATCACCTCATGCGGAAAAAAAAAAAACTTAGATAAAAAAGGGAAAAAGAAAGGGGAAAAAATGGTTATGTTCCTTTTATTCTTATCTATTTTGTGCTTTGGGATAGATGCACATGATGTCCTCTACCATTACCTGCGAAAGGAATATCATCAACTATACACTATAAATCGAAATAGCAACAGATCTTTATGACATTTTATTTGACGAATTAATAAGATAATTTTTATGCGGCCAATAGCTAAAATATTGCTTATTATAAAATTGAGGGTTCTATTTAAGTTGACTAATTGTATTCTAGATATCTAACATTGTCAGTCCAGTGCAGAAAATTTACAAAAAAAATTAATTATTTAAATATAGGTGATAATCGTCCGAGCAGTTTTCTCATAATTGAAAGAGAAAAACGGAGATGAATTTAGAAGCATTAGAAATAGATTAATTTTTTATTTTTTTTGGTAAGCAAAAATAGATTAATTAATTAACATGTGTGTGTAATATACTATAAAATTTTAAAAATATGCAGAATAGAGCACAAAGAAGCATTTTTTGGAAAATATTTTTGATGGACTTGCCAACACTATTGTTTGAGAAAGTTCTGCGGAATTTGAATTTTGTCTCCTATAAATATAATTTCAATTTGCAACAATGGTACCATAATCATAAGGATATTTATTATGAATATTCCTAATCATGAAGTGGTTTTATTTTTATTAATCTGGGTTTAAACGTTCTTATAGTATCATTGTGGTAAATTCGAATTTTTTTTGTAAGAGACAAAATATGTCAAAAAATGTGTCATTGCGCAGATCTAAAAAAATTGTATGGAATCAAAAAAATTTTTACTTAATTCGGACACCAAATGTTATGGACTTCAAAAGTTTTACAGATAAACTGTTGACTTTTCGTGAAGTGTCAGCATCTGGTGAAATGCACACCCTTGGGGCATGTCTCTCTCTTAAAACACATCCTCGTGGGACGTGTCTCTCTCTATCAGGACGCCTCCATGGGACGTGTTTGAGTGCTATTCATTTGTAAATATATTTAAAACGACTATAATTTCGTAAATTCTTATTACAAGACTATTTAAATTTTTTTCCTTGAAAGGATCTTCTACGTTTTTCGGTATGTAAACATTGTACAAATTATTTTTTTTAATATAAAGTTGCTCGCCCTAAAAAGGTGTAGTAGCTTATGAGTTACACTTGATAACTCAGTCAATATGCAAATATGGGCAAAAGGCAAAATTGTGAGCTTTTGACCACTGTAGCCTTTATTTAATAATTAATTACAAATTCGCCTTCCAGCCAAAACATATCACCCATTTTACCCTGTTTTACTGTGCATAACCTGAAATACCCGGGTACATAGGCGGTTACCCGGGTATAATTTGAAAATTTCTCCCTACCCGGGTAGTCAAGTGGGATACCCGGGTATTGTTCAAAATCTGGGAAATGGCTTGAATTATTTACCCGGATAGGTAGTGGGATACTCGGGTATTGTTCAAATTTTGGGAAATGGCTTGAATTATTTACCCGGGTAGGGAGGGGTACCTGGGTAGAGAGCTGCTGGAGTGCGAATTGGTTTGTTCTTTGAGCACATTAGTTGTGTTTTCTTGCTCTTTTGGGATCATCCTTCACGCACATTATTGCTTCCTTCTACCGATTGAATTCCAAGAAAGGTAAAAAAAATTCCTTTTGAATTTTTGATACAATGTAAAATGCATTCTGACTTTGTGTTTTATCAATTTGCGTTTAGAATTATTGTGTTGCGTTTTAAACATTGCATTTAAAACATCGCATTCTGATTTGTTGCGTTTTAAAAACCCTAACCCTAACCCTAACCCTGCATTCTGATTCTGATTTTGCATTCTTATTTTTATTTTTGTTTCATAGTGTGACTGCATGGCTGAGAGACGCGTTTCGAAGAAAAGAGCAGTGGATACCAAGGGGAGGACCAAGCTCCGACATGATGGGTGGTCATCCTCTCAGCCCCAAGCTGCTGTGCATCAGGCTCCAGACTTGCCGTTCGGATATTTATTTGAGGATGACACTGATACCGAGCTAGGTTCCACTCTGATACCAAGCACTATATGATGAATGCTCAAATAATTTATGTTTGAAATCTCAAAATGGAATCACATGTTATGCTATGTAGGTGTAATGGTGCACAACATTCAGCACACTCAATGAACAATCTCATATAATGCATGTAAATTGAACGATGCATGATACACTAGCATCCGTACATGCTACTTGTATGCTTGAATCCATTGAACACAAGGTAGATATTCTACATGTAACATCTTGGTTTCTCATAAACATATTCATCATAATCAATCATTAATTCCATGGATCACACAAGAACATGGCATATCAACTATAGCATCCACGAGGTTCAAGCATCATTAGTTACCTCTTCTTCCAATTACTCAAGTAAATAAGTTCACTTTTTTTTGGGTCTTCCTTTTCCACACTACTCTTACCTAGCAAAGGAGATATTCAATTAATGTACAATTTTCTCTCTCGTTAAGTAGCTAAGTAAACAAATAATTAAGAGAAAAACTAGGTCTCCTTCTTTTGTTGTAACCAAAAGTATAAAGGGTTCAAGGATCTAATTTTTGTTACTTACTTCATTCTTTCCTAATATGACATTACTAGGCCAAGGCATTAGGGATTATTGTTTCTTGAATGAACTAGGTTCTAACCCTATGTATCAATTTAGCCATAATAGTGTACAAAATATCCTTTAATGATAATATGTCTAACTTCTTAAAATGGAATTGGGCTATACATCTACACAACCTTCTAAATAGTGAACCCCACATACAATGACATCCACATAACCTATTATCCCCCTATAACCGAAATAAGGCAATTCAGAAGGTTAGTGTCTTACCTATACCCCCATAACAGCTGAAAAATCCCTTAGCTAAACTCCTTCCCTTCGCGAATGCAGTCAATAAGTGCAATATCACTTTGTTGGTATTCGGTCATACCCATCACAGTGACCACAAAATTGACATGTAAACACTTTCACGTTCATTTCCATCAATTTCCACCCTCTCATACGTAGAAGATCTCACCAAGTTGTTCTCATCTCTTCTTCGCCCATCTTCATTCTAAACTGCACTCTTTTCTTTCCATCTGTGGCATTTGTAACATCCTGAGCGCTGATGAGGACGGGGAGTGATCGCCAGTGCAAAGAGGCACGGACAAGGAGCGCCTCCTAACAGGCTTCCAGCGGGGGGTTATGGTAGTCCTCAAGAGTTAAGGCCCATTAAGTGTAAATTGTTCCACAAAACCCATGTTTTGGTTATAAATCACGCCCTTTAACCTTCTTCTTTTCATATAGAGCAACTGTTTTGAATAGTGGACCAGAGCAATGCCGAAAGTGGGAATTAAGGTAGACCTGAAGCAAATTTAACATTATCTTTTTCACATATGACTATTGGGTTAGTTTGCTTTGTTCAGGACACCTAAGGCCCATCAAAAGGAACCACAAAATGAAGAGAGAAGAAGGAGTGTTGCGCAGAAAGGAAAAAGAAGTCTGCTATAGTACAACGGCAGTCAAAAGAAGCAATGGGGAGCTGCCTCGTCAGCTACAGCAAAGAAGGTGAAGGTGCTGCCTCTGCTACAGTACGAAAGCAAAGAAGCTGAGCAATGGGGAGCCGCCACGTCAGCTACAGCAGAGAAGGTGAAGGTGCTGTCTCTGCTACAGTACGAAAGCAAAGAAGCTGAGCAATGGGGAGCCGCCACGTCAGCTACAACAGAAGGAGTGGAGGTGCCACCCTGAATCCGATACTCCTACTCACATAGGGAGCCAAAAGCAAGGGGACCACTTCCATTTAAGGCCAAGCTGGCAAGAAGCAAATCTACCATTGGAGAGGATTTAGACAAAGCACAACCCTTGATGAAAGGAACAATGGAGATCAAATGAAGAACCCTATAAAAGGAACAAGCAATCCTCATAAAGAGGAGGATCAACACCCATCCTAGGACTGGTTGTCTCTTTGTTTTCTTATTTCTTTGTAAAAATACTCACTAGGAGCTAACTTCCTCTAAGTAGGTGAGGGTTCCATAGAAGTAATCCCTTTTGTCTTAGGATAGCTTTGTAAGGAACACATATTTTATAAATGAATTTTGAGTTGCTCTTTGGTTTAATTTATTGATTTTGTGAAACCCTTTGGGCTGGCAACCTCATCCCGGGACCACTCGGTTGATGAAACACTGACAAAGGCGTGTGGAGCATTCTCAAAATCCTGGGGTAGTTTAGCCTGAAGAAAGGAGGGATAAACACCTGGAATGGGGAGCACTGCCATGTGAATCCATGCTCTTTTGAGAAGGCAGCATGGTTTCCTTGCATATAACTCCAAGTACTATGGAGTAACGTGGAGAGTAAGGTCTTACCCTCTGCTTACCTATAGCAAAACAAGGGAATGAGCAAAATCCACTTGTAAAATATGCTACCAGGCAGGGTTAACCAAAGGGATGAAAACATGGAACCCGTAACACCTACTTGATCTTTTTCTTTCTGAAATTAATCTTAACTCAATTCCTATCATAACCTTTTCCTCACGATAACTGAACTGTGTTTTACTAGCTGATGCTCTTACTTTCATTTCGTCGACTGCTCTTAAAGTTACTTCAATTGATGCCATTTTATTCGATGACCATGCTAAGTCATTCACTGCTCTCATCTGGTTCAGAATAGTTAACATTGTTTAACTAGCTGCCCAGAGATTGCGCTTTGTGAAGCTTAGCTGAGAATAGTGATTTCTTTTATTGCTCCATTTTACAAATTAAGTTTCCTTTAGCGCTTCTTACTTCATAACTGCTCCCTGAGGACGATAAATCTGGGGCTATAATACCCTATATTGCTTGACACGTACGCTTGCGTATAGTTGAAGAGGGTTGCTCTTAGTCAGAGTAGATTGCTCCTGTTGGCAATCCTGATTACTACTCTACACCCTTGCTCTCTGAAAGAAATATTCCCGAGCAACTCTCGGTTCGACCAAGCAGGTTACATGCATGAATGACTCGAATCGACACCCGAAAGAGAGAAATTTCAAAGATTGTGCAGGTGTGAGATTGCACAGTTTGGAAAAGCTTATAAGAATTAATGGGTACTACCCATACTAACAAGATGCATCTTCTTTTCGGTAGCCCGAAATGGAAGAACTCCATAGTTAAGCGTGCTTGACTTGGAGCAATTATGGGATGAGTGACCTCCTGAGAAGTTTTTCCGGGAAGTGTGCGAGTGAGGAAAAAGCACACTGAAGAGTATTGTGTTAGTATGTGGGGATAGTCATTGATTCTTGAAGCAGTCGGGCGTTACAAGTGGTATCAGAGCAGGGCCTCTCTTCCAGTACGGTGTGGTTCGAGAACGAACCAGGCGGAAGCTGGTGGGCATGTAACATCCTGAGCGCTGACGAGGGCGGGGAGAGATCGCCGGTGCAAAGAGGCACGGACAAGGAGCGACTCCTAACAGGCTTCCAGCGGGGGGTTACATGCATGAATGACTCGAATCGACACCCGAAAGAGAGGAATTTCAAAGATTGTGCAGGTGTGAGATTGCACAGTTTGGAAAAGCTTATAAGAATTAATGGGTACTACCCATACTAACAAGATGCATCTTCTTTTCGGTAGCCCGAAACGGAAGAACTCCATAGTTAAGCGTGCTTGACTTAGAGCAATTATGGGATGAGTGACCTCCTGAGACGTTTTTTCCGGGAAGTGTGCGAGTGAGAAAAAAGCACACTGAAAAGTCTTGTGTTAGTATGTGGGGATAATCATTGATTCTTGAAGCAGTCAGGTGTTACAAGTGGTATCAGAGCAGGGCCTCTCTTCCAGTACGGTGTGGTTCGAGAATGAACCAGGCGGAAGCTGGTGGGCATGTAACATCCTGAGCGCTGACGAGGGCGGGGAGTGATCGCCGGTGCAAAGAGGCACGGAGAGGTAGCGACTCTTGACAGGCTTCCAGCGGGGGGTTACATGCATGAATGACTCGAATCGACACTCAAAAGAGAGGAATTCCAAAGATTGTGCATGTGTGAGATTGCACAGTTTGGGAAAATTTATAAGAATTAATGGGTACTACCCATACTAACAAGATGCATCTTCTTTTCGGTAGCCCGGAACGGAAGAACTCCATAGTTAAGCGTGCTTGACTTGGAGCAATTCTGGGATGGGTGACCTCCTGGAAAGTTTTTCCGGAAAGTGTGCGAGTGAGGAAAAAGCACATTGAAAAGTCTTGTGTTAGTATGTGGGGATAGTCATTGATTTGTGAAGCGGTTGGGCGTTACAACATTCATCTCTTTCCTAGCAAGAAATGTGTCAAACACATCCTCTATTATTTTTAACTTTAATTTTTTTAACTTTAGTTTTATGTGTAAGTAAATTAATTAGTTTAATGCAATTTTGTTTTAATTAGTTTAAGGGAAAAATAATATTTTGAAAGATCAAATCATAAAAAAAAAAGTAAGGTGATGAACTGGCAATACTTTAGGTGTAAAATGTATTAACTATTTTTTGTGAATTTAAATTTGAGTACTAAAAACTTACCCAAAAAAATTATTGAATACTAAAAAAAATATATGTTTTATTGGGGTTAGTAGTAAAACTCGAGAAAAAAAAAGGCCAATTTAATGTTCCAAATTTATTTTAAGGGTTAAATTGAAAATCTTCATAAAAAATACCCATTTGAAAATAATAGTGGGCCGCATCAAAAGCCTGACTGGTCCATTTGCTGAGGTCTTTGGTTGGAGGGTATGGGCTTTATCTCACCTACGCAATTTAAATTTACAATTATGTTTATGCAAAATATGAAAAACTATTTTCGTGTTGTTCCCTTCTTGCCCTAATCCTTTACCCTCTTTAGTGATTTTTGCATAGTGCTCGCTGCTAGTCCAAATCGGTAACTGGTAAGACCCTTTTTGTATGTGTGCTCCATTTCTGGAACAGTGACCAAAATGCCATTGTTCACCAACTTTTTTACCTAAATGCCACGCGAACACTGTTATTTCCCAATCTGCCACGGGGGCAAGTTCGCTATCCGGTGTAGCGAACTCAGTTTGCTGACGTGTCACGTTTCTAGTGGACACTAAGTTCGCTACACGGGATAGCGAACTTCAAACTTTTTTTTTTTAAACTTGGTACTTGTTATCTACTAGAAATGTGACACGTTAGCAAATCGAGTTCGCTACACCGGGTAGCGAACTTGCCCCCGTGGCAGATTGGGAAATAACACTGTTCGCGTGGCATTTAGGTAAAGAAGTTGGTGAAGAGTGGCATTTTGGTCGGTGTTCCTCCATTTCCTTCGTTTTTCCTCTCTTTTTAAAGGCAACAAGCTACTATCATATGTCATTTTCAACTCTTCTTCCCTAACTCATCATGTTTCTATCTACTCGAACTCTTTGAGGGTAAGAAGAAAAATAAATTACTTAATAATTGTTGTTTTAAATAAATGTCTATTGAGATAGACCATGGTTCGTGTTGTTGTTTTAAAAAATTACGACCCGATCTGGGTGGATGGATCACCGATTTTGGCAAAAACCGTCCAGTTTGCATCAATTCATACTGGTTCTATTATATACTCGATCCAATATGAAACGCGGACCGGTTGCATGACCTACATATTGATTTTCGAGTCAATCCAATCTTTTGGACACTGATATTTAGGTTCTTGAGTGTGCCTTTCTGAAATTCACGATGCAATGATATTAGCTCTTCATTCGAAATATTTTCAATCTTAATTTAAGAAATGACATTGAAGGTAGGCTCAGATCTTCAAGTAAACCTTCACTTGGTGAGTTATCAAATTATCGAAAAAGTGAGTTAGCTACAACATGAAATTATTTTTTAAAAACAATATAAAATAAAATAATATTTTGAAACAATTTAAAAAAAAATTAAAATTGTAACCAATGTAAACCACATAGCAATGATGAAATAAAATTTACAACATAAAATTTTGTAAAAGAACCAATTCCAACCTAATGACAAATGGTGAGGAAGTTGGATTTTTTTTACTATTTACAGCGATACCAGGCCTTGCTGGGCCTAAGTGGAGGTGGGTTTTCAGAGCCGTATCAGCCCACCCAATTCCACGTGTCATGCAAGCAAAATCAGAGACAAAGATATGAATCCTAAGTTAACTTGTGAACTATACTTTTAAATGTCAATAGTACATACTTTTAAATGTCAAGTACTATTGCTGTTCTCTTCTGCTCTGTTTCTTTTTGTGTTTGTTTGTTTCAGTTCTTCTCTTCACGTCAGTGTGGGGCGAGTGTAGACCACGCGCCATCATCCTCTCCGAGCACCGATCAGGTATTCCCCAATCTCCTGTTGCATTTGCATTTGTCTCACTCACAAGTCACAACTTCTTCCGTTCAATGAACCGACAAGGTTCAGCAGCAACCGTACTTGCCCTTGGTGTTGGGGTTACGCCGTTAGCTTTTCTTCAAGATGAACTTTTTATTTTTTTTTTGGAAATAGATGGATTTCTTCAAGTGATGATACTTAAAATTTCACTCAAAGTTTGATTTTATATTTAGGAAAGGGCACACATGCAAAGTTTATGGGACTGCCCTTCTGATTTTATTCTGCTAGAAATACCTAATGTATTGATTAATAATATACAGGTGAAATGGAGGGGAATTCAAATGGAAGACAAGGCAAAAATATCGTGATTCCAAAAATTGAGGACTTGGATGATGAGTTGCCACCTTATGTTACATTCTCAGGGGATGTTGGGGTATGCTGCAGATTTCTCAACGAGTCTTAGATGCTATTAATCATATCTTGTGTTGCCCGAACTCTCATTAATTACCTTATGGATTCCTGATATTGAGGTTGAAACATTTGATTAATTAAATGAACTTTGGGAAATATTGCAAGATACCTTCCTCAACTGATTTTTTTCAAGAAACTATACATGCTGAGTATGAATTTTGATTAATATCTCTAACAAACTGTCTCATGGGAAAGCCCTTTTCGCTCGACATGTAAGTCCAATACTTCAGTGTGCTAAAATTTAGTTTATTTACATGATTGTGGGCTGCAAGTTTGAAATGTTGACCACACTAGCTAGAGAAGCATAGAATCCATGTGAAGGAGAGCCAGTCAATCCAAAAGCTCAGGGTTTTGTTGGGAGAGACTTGGCGAAAATTGAAGACAGAGAATAAACCTTTTTGTATTAAATTTGTGTCTGTAACAGTTCACAGGACTCCACACATAGTCTCTCTATATATTTGTGTTAGTATTAATTAGAATAATTCAATCTCGGATCCATAATCCTAAATTTGTTCTGAACTGTTTTTACAATTTATACATAATATCCTATCATGAATAGCCAAAACATTCTAATAACATGATGAGACATTATTTCTCTATGTTCACTATGTATCATAGCATATGATATTTATAAAAATAATTGTCTTGATTAAATTTTCAATTTTTTTTGTTTGCCTATGTTTAATTTCTTCCTTCATAATTACCAGGACAATGTTGCAAGTTCATCTGGAGGCAAATTACGATCATTCTTTATTGGAATGGGATTCCTCCCACGCCTTGTTGATAAAGTGATAGAGGAGAATGGTATATTATGTGTGAGCAGGATGCTTTTGTCTTGCACTAAGTGAATGGCACATTTTATGAACTTATAATTTCACTTTGCCAATTGAAGTACTCCAGTTCTGATTGATTTTCTTTTAAATTTATAGGTGAAGAAAATTCTGAAACGTTATTAGAGGTTCTCTTGAGATATTCTGTAAGTAGATTGAAAGTTTCAAATCATTGTTCTTGAATTATGCTATTTCACAACTTCGGTGCAATAATTTACTAGCAATTTAAGTATTTAACAAATATCCGCATGCTTTCTCTTTTAAGTTTTTGTTGGATTACTTCCCTTATTAGTGACCTTGAGCGGTGAAATCACCTTATTTTGTGGTAATTATTGCTTTGGGATGTAATAAACCTACTTTAGGCTGCTTGTTGCTTGTTTCTGCTGTTAGAGGAAAATGACACTCAAGCGCTGGTACAATTCCACAGTGATAAAATCTTCATTGAAATTCCTATCTATGATATATATATATATATATATATATATATATATATGTGGATTGGTTATACTTACTACCAAGTTATCTTACCACCTCTTACCACCATTTTATAACTGTTAGATTAGATTTTATCTAACAGCTCTGGGTTAATGTTAATTTCTCTCTCTCTAATTACATCCTCTCTCACTCTCTCGTATCTAACGGCTTTGGGTTAATATTAATTTCTCTCTCTCGAATCACATCCTCTCTCGCTCTCGTTTATTGTCAATGACTATGGAAAATTCGTGTGCTGGTGTGCAGTGTATAACAATTCGAACAATTCATGCCCAAATTGACATCACAGGTAGCAAAGGAATTGGGGACAAAAGGAAGTGATCCACCCAAAGTCAAAATAAAGGAATCTCACAGGTGGGAATAAGTGATGCCAATTTCCTGCGATCGTTGTGTAATAGAATAATGCCATCGAACAAATTAAATCGACCCACAAAAATCATAAATTTTTTAATATTGTTTCTTTTATTGGTGTGTCACTTGGATTGGAATGGGTTGCCAAAAGTTATTGTGCTCTTTTTTGTCTCATTCATCTCGGTGGCTAATATGTTTTTGTGTGATATTGAATTTTTGGGTTTGAAAAGACTTAATTTTTTTGAGTTTGACAGGATACATTCATTGGAATGTACCCTGATAATTTTTTCAGTTTTGCCACAGGCAGATGGGAGAGAGGGTGAGATGGAAGAGAGAGAAAGAAATTAACATTAACCCAGAGTCATTGGATCAAATCTGATCTGACGGTAATGAAATGGTAGTAAGAGGTGGTAAGATAATTTAGTGGTAAGTATAACTGGTCCCATATATATATATATATCATATAATAAGAATTCTATTATATTAATTTGATTTATGATGCCATGGTCATGATGGTAAATGATTTTTCCAATATGTTAGTAAAGTAAATGCCCATTTTGGTCATCCAACGATATAGGTTATTGAGAGAGTCAAAAGAGGTTCCAACTTCTAACTCCGATTGAACCTGTTAGAATATATGATTAGATATGATTGGATTCCGTCTTATCCGTAAATATCCTGACTGTATTCTGACTGTATTAGGATTAGGTTTGGGCCTTTCACTTAAGCCCATTAGGGTCTCTATATATTGTAACTCTCTGACACAGATCAATAAACAACATATTATTTTATATTCAAGTTGGTACCAGAGCTCTTTCGTTCTGGGAACCCTCGCTTCCGCTTAGAAACCTTGTTTTTTCTTTAAAACCTAAGCCCACTGCTTAGGAGTCATCTTTCTTGCCGTGCGTCCTTCCGGCAAGCCTTCTAGGGCTGTAAACAGCCTCTGAGTGATTTTTCCAAACGCGTCAGCACCTCCGACGGCCACCGGAACCACCACCCGCCGTCAGAATCACTGTTCAGGCAACCAGAGACTTTTTCCGGCGACTTTTCCGACCAAACTTCACGCGATCAGGACCCTCTCTTCCCGGCGACCAGGTCTGTGGTGGTCCGGTCAGCAACGCATCTCCCACGCGCCGTCACGCGCCACTTGTCTTCTCTGCGCGTGGGCCTCACGCGCCACCTTCTGCCGGCGCGTGAGCACTATTCCGGCGGCTTTTTCCGGCCGGTCTTGGACAGAGAAGCTCGCCTTCTCCTCTCCTTTCTGGATCTGTGATTGTTTCTCTGTGGGTCTGACCTTAGACGCGTGGTTCTTCTTGATTGGATATCGTTTGCCTTCGTTTACGGCTTTTATATTTTATCTTTAAATGGCAGCAGCATCTCCTGATCTCTCGGAGGTTAACTCTCCTTCTATTGTTGCAAATATAGCTCAGTCAGACAATGCATCATTTGGTTCAGGTTCGGACTATGCTGCACTCCAAACCCCTCTTAGGAAGGCTTCTCCTCAGTCTCAATCTTATACTGGTAATCCCGTTGCTTGTGTTTCTCATTCTACATCACTTGGCACTTGGATATTTGACTCCGGTGCTACCGATCATCTCTGTGGTAATAAGGAACTCTTTACATCTCTTACTTATTCTGATCATTTATCGTCTTTTACCCTTGCGGATGGAACCAAAGCCCTAGTTCGTGGGATTGGACAAGCTCGTCCGACCTCTACCTTGGCCCTGACATCTGTCTATTACATTCCTGGCATCCCTTATAACTTAATTTCTATTAGTAAGTTGATCCACTCCCTCACTTGCACCATTACTTTCTCTAACCATTCTGTTTCTGTGCAGGATCCGGGTACGGGGAAAATGATTGGAGTGGGTCGTGAGTCACGAGGGCTTTATTATCTGGATGTGCCTCGTCCTTCAGTAGCATGCTCTCTCACAGAATCTCCACAACTTATCCACAGTCGCCTTGGTCATCCAAGTCTTTCAAAGTTGCAGAAAATGGTTTCTCTTGTGTCCGGTCTTCAGTCTTTAGATTGTGTGTCATGTCAACAAGGGAAGCATACACGCTCCTCTTTTGCCAGTCGAGTCAATAAACGAGCTGATGCCCCTTTCTCTCTTGTTCATTCAGATATCTGGGGTCCAAGTCGTACCTTGTCTGTCTTAGGTTTTCGGTATTTCGTTACCTTTATTGATGATTTTTCCCGTTGCACTTGGACCTATTTAATGAAAAATCGTTCCGAGTTATTTTCCATTTATAAAAAGTTTTCTACTGAGATCCATACTCAATTTGGTGTTTCTATTCGTATTCTACGTAGTGATAATGCTAAGGAATATGTTTCTATTGATTTTTCTAATTTCTTGGCCACACAAGGTACTTTACATCAAACTACTTGTCCTCACACTCCACAACAAAATGGGGTGGCTGAACGTAAAAACAGACATCTCATTGAAACTGCCCGTACCCTTCTTATTCATATGCAGGTTCCCCTTCACTTCTGGGAAGATGCTGTACTCATCTCTTGTTTTCTCATCAATCGCATGCCTTCATCTGTGCTCCACAATGACATTCCTCATAATCTATTGCTTCCAGATGTTCCTCTTTATCCTCTAACTCCACATGTCTTTGGTTGTACTTGTTTTGTTCATGATCTCACTCCTGGTAAGGATAAGTTAACATCCAAAGCCTTTCAGTGTATCTTTCTTGGTTATTCTTGTCTTCAAAAGGGTTATCGTTGTTATTCTTCCGACCTTAAGCGTTACTTAGTTTCCGCTGATGTCACTTTTCTTAATCAACAACCCTTTAATTCTATCCCATCTCAAATGTCACAGGTTGATCATGTACTTCCTGTCCCTTTTCTTGACTTGTCTTTGCCAGCTGCAGGTGCTTCTATTCCAGATGAGCAACCTATTGCTTCTATACCTGAGGACCGTCCACTTCTCACCTATCAGCGTCGCAAAACTGTGCCTCCTGTCGACTCAACTCTTGCTGACTCATCGCCCACTGCTGTTGCTTCTTCCCCTCCGGATCCTTCATCAGAGACTCTTCCCATTGCTCAAAGAAAAGGTACACGTACTACTCGTAACCCTTATCCTCTTTATACCTTTTTGAGTTATGACCGTCTTTCTTCACCTCATTTCACCTTTGTTTCTAGTCTTTCTTCTATTTCTATTCCTAAGACCACAGGTGAAGCACTTTCCCATCCAGGGTGGCGCCAAGCAATGCTTGATGAGATGACTGCACTTCATTCCAATGGCACTTGGGACCTTGTTTCTGCTCCTCGAGAGAAGTCTATAGTTGATTGTCGCTGGGTTTTTACTGTGAAAGTTGGACCTGATGGCCATATTGATCGTCTCAAGGCACGTTTAGTTGCCAAGGATTTTACTCAAATCTTTGGCCTTGATTATAGCGATACATTTTCTTCGGTCGCTAAGATGGCGTCAGTCCGCCTCTTTCTTGCCCTTGCTGCTGTTCGTCACTGGCCACTCCTTCAACTTGACATCAAAAATGCCTTTCTTCATGGTGATTTACAAGAAGAAGTTTACATGGAGCAACCACCTGGTTTTGTTGCTCAGGGGGAGTCTGGAAAGGTGTGTCGTCTTCGGAAATCCTTATATGGTCTCAAGCAGTCTCCTCGAGCATGGTTCAGTCGCTTCAGTTCTGCTGTTCAGGCGTTTGGCTTAATCCGCAGTAAAGTTGACCATTCTGTGTTTTATAGGATTACATCTCCTGATAAGTGTATCTATTTGTTAGTCTATGTTGAAGACATCATTCTCACCGGAAGTGATCAAGAAGGAATTCGTCAGTTAAAACAGCATTTGTTTAGTACATTTCAAACAAAGGACCTTGGGAAGCTGCGTTACTTCTTGGGAATTGAGGTGGCGCAATCCAGACAGGGCATTTCTATCTGTCAAAGGAAATATGCCTTGGATATCCTAGAAGAAACTGGTATGTTGGGGAGTAAACCAGTTGATACACCTATGGATCCTAATGTCAAGTTATTGCCCGGATAGGGGGAGCCGTTATCTGATCCTGGACGTTATCGGAGGCTAATTGGGAAGCTCAACTATCTTACTGTGACTAGGCCAGATATTTCTTTCGCTGTTAGTACGGCTAGTCAGTTTCTTGATTTCCCTTGTGATTCACATTGGGATGCTGCTGTGAGGATCCTCCGATACATCAAAGGAGCACCAGGAAAAGGTTTGTTGTATTCAGATCAGGGAAATACAGAAATGTGTGGTTATTCAGATGCTGATTGGGCAGGATCACCCTCGGACAGGCGCTCTACTTCTAGCTATTGTGTCTTCTTTGGAGGAAACTTAATTTCGTGGAAGAGCAAGAAACAACCTGTTGTTGCTCGATCTAGTGCAGAAGCTGAGTATCGTGCAATGGCAAATGCTACCTGTGAGTTAGTCTGGTTAAAGCAGTTGATTCATGAGCTTCATCTTTGTGAACAGAAACAACCCATGACACTCATCCGTGATAATCAAGCTGTGCTACATATATCCTCTAATCCTGTCTTTCATGAGAGGACCAAACATATAGAGATTGATTGTCACTTCATTCGAGAAAAGATTCAGTCAGGAGAAATCAAGACTGCTTTCGTCAACTCCTCTGATCAACTAGCGGATGTTTTCACTAAAGCTCTTAGAGGTCCTCGGGTTGAATACATTTGTAACAAGCTTGGTGCTCATAATATATACGCACCAGCTTGAGGGGGAGTGTTAGAATATATGATTAGATATGATTAGATATGATTGGATTCCGTCTTATCCGTAACTATTCTGACTGTATTAGGATTAGGTTTGGGCCTTTCACTTAAGCCCATTAGGGTCTCTATATATTGTAACTCTCTGACACAGATCAATAAACAACATATTATTTTATATTCAAGTGAACCTAATACAAAGATGCAACCTGCAAAGACTGAGGAAGTGGTAGTTAGAGAAAGATATCAAAGACTAATTGGGAGACTGATTTATTTATCTCATACTCGTCTGGATATATCTTTTGCAGTAAGCTTGGTAAGCCAATTCATGTACTGACATGGACCTGAACACTTTGAAGCTGGTTACAGAATTTGAAGTAAAAAAATTATGTAGTGGCTAGGTGTAGTGCTGAAGCAGAATTTAGACCACTGGCCCATGGAATCTGCAAGTTATGTGGATTGAAAGACTAGGAAAAGAATTATGGGTTGACAAATCTACACCTATGAAAGCCTACCTTAACAACAAGTCTGCAATCTCCATATCTCACTATCCTGTTCTCCGTGACAGACTCTAGCATGTGCAAGTTGATATGCACTTCATTAAAGAGAAGATAGAGAATAGAAATATCTGCATATCATGTCCCTACACAGAGTAAGTTGCAGACATTCTCACAAAGGGACTGTCCAAGTAAAACTGATGGCTTAGTCAGCAAGCTGTCTATGGAAGATATTTTCAAGCTAATAGGACTTTGTATATGATTAATTTAGATATTTCTAAATAGTGATAAGATAAATGTAACTTCCTATTTTTAGGGATGTAGATAACTCTATCCCTGATTCACATCCTATCTTTTTCTAAGAGAGGACTTTGTATTCTATTTTTCTTTTTCTTTCAATATATATCCCTGATTTCTGTCTATTTGCAGAAGTAGATAGTAAGTACTTAATATGGAATATATATATACAATGGGGGGAGTAGGAACAAGGATAAATTACTGCTTCCTCTTATGATCTTTTGATAGATGTGAAACTTGTAATAATATATATAACAGTTTTGTATGCTCCTTAGATATGTTAATACTGCAGCCAATATGATTTCCAAAATTTTGACTGAATATTCTGATTGCTGACTATTGATTTCCATGGATTAGGCTCACAAATCCAATTGTAACTCATCAGATTCTTTGGAAGGCTCTCCTAATACAAGCAGGGGTAGGAGAAGTGCCCCAAATTTCTGTTCTGATGGTCACTCAAAGCAGGTAACTATCCACCCCCCACCCCCACCCCCCAACAACAAAAAAGAAAAATTATCCTTTCTACGGTATAAACTAATAAACTCCAGGTTTGTAGAATGTTTACTGTACTGTATAGGTTGAAGGTCTAATGAACATTTGACCTTTTTTTTAAAGTAAAAGATTAGTTGAATAATTCGAGTTGAGTGTTGACTATCCTTCCCTTTTTCGGTGCTAAAAATTTATGGAATCTTGTCTTTTGTCTTGCTGTATGAATTATGTCACGTAATGCATTTAGTCTTTTTTGCTCTTGGAGTTAGAAGTTGGGATGTTAAGTTGCTCAATGCAATGTAGTCCTGTTTGCATGATGTGGATTATTTAGTTAGAGAGAATTAATAGAATATTTCAAGTAATTGAATGATGATATAAAGATAAAGCTCCTGATTCTTTATTTGCATGGAGTTTCACTTTATATTTGGCTTCTTTCCTTGCTTGTCCTAGATTTATTCACCATCTCTTGATATCCTTTTCTTCTTTCTACTCCATCGGGTTTACAAAACAGTGTTTGTGCACCACCCCTGTTAATTTGGACCCCACACCCCACCCCACCAAAAAAAAAGAAGAGAGACTTTTTGAGAGGGGGGGGGGGGGGGGGATAGGGTACGAAGAGTGACAGAAGTGGGGAGAATCGAACATTTAATGTCTGACTCTCAGTCACGTCTGCAAATGAATTGTCTCACTTAGATTCATTCTTGATCTCAACCTAGGTCACTAGTGTGTAATGCAAATACAAGAATGATAGTGAGTTCATATTTGGAAAGGCACAAAATTATAAAAAAATATTAGAGTATAAGTGCGTCTATCTAATTAGAATTATAAGTAGTTTTATAAAAAAATTGAATCATTAATAGTAAAATAATAAATTGGTTAACATATATTTGTTTTTAGTAGACATAAACTCGAAAATTTAGTGGGTGTAACCTAACTATGCTGTTTTTTGTTTTGTAAATTAGGAGCAATCAGTAGAAATAACAGCCCCATTTGTAAATGAAGGGATACGAATAAAATATAATAATAAATTTGTTTAATGAGAGAAAAAAAATTGTCTACTATTTGGGAAACTAATTTCAAATATGTGATACTTCTTTCTGTTTGACTCAAGGTAATGGTTTGGTACTATAAATGTTTTAGTTTTTGTTAGTAGTAAATCCATGTATTAATAAATGTTAATCCACAAACTTAGGTCCTTCGATTTGCAGATTTTCCCTGCCTCTGCTTATGATATGACCGGTATTTTAAATGGCAGATGGTAGCAAGCAAAAAATCTGCCATCAAATTATGGCATATGGCGTTTTGGAAAATGGCAGACACATGGTGGCTATGTTAAAACACTAAAATATACTGCATAATATAAATAATAAAAATTTACTTACATAAAAAATAATAAACATGTTCTAACTTAAACTTCACAAAGTCCAATACAAAAACAATGGAAAGGAGATAAAACACAAAGACATAACAAAACATAACATAATCAATGTCTTATGGCTTTAAAGAACTCAAACTGGTTTCTTATGCATGTTGCTGTCATGTTGATGTCTAGACTCTTATAAATTTATCTTGAACTTGAACGAACAAAGAGTAAAAAACAGGAGCATGTGCTTCTTCTGTTATGGCCTTACTTGCAGGTTAATGGATGCATTAAATTTTTTTAAAAATAAAGAGACATGAAAACAAAGAAAACCTGCTCAGTTTTGCTTAGGAAAACAGAGCATCAATAAAAAACAGGAGCTTGTTCTTCTGTTATGGAAATACCTGAATATCAGAGAGAAGAGGGGACTGGATTGCAATCAAAAGAAACGAAAATAAATGAAAAGAAAAAAAGAGCACAGAGTAAAGAGGCCTTACCTGAATCAAAGAGGAGTATGTTAGAGAAATGCCCGAGATGGAGAAGGAGGCCGGAAACTCACCAGAGATGGAGGGGGGTAACCAAGAGACAGGCCAAACCAAAGATGAGGGATTTTCTAATTTCATATGCCATTTCATTCAAGCAGCTGCCATGATGCTCCAGCGCCATTGGTACGGTGGCCGCCATTACAAAACCGCAACACCAAGGCTTTCGTTTGGCGTTTTCCCCAAAATCTGCCACCACAATTTGCCATGGCGCCAATTTAATAACTCTGGCTGCTAATATGCATGCTGACTATCAGTGGTTTGTGTGTGTCCTAATTCTTAATTGTGCAATATTCTTCATTAAATAGTGCCGCGGGCAAGTCATATTTGACTTTTGCAAGCACGGGCATTTGTGGGAATTCATAGGCATGTGTAACACCCCAAATTCTAACAATTTATAATAGCATAAATAATTTCAATAATTTTTGTAAATAACAGCGGAAGTTCAAAATAATCAAATTTGGAAAGTGTTTCCGCCGCACTTGTACTATGTACAGGTGCAAGGCTAAATTTATTACATTAAAAATAAAACCAAAGACTAAAGTTTAAATAAAGGAAATATGTCTTATGCATTTATTTAAATCTCATAAAATTTCTAAACTTAGAAACTAGCTAGAAATATAATATCCGAGTCGTGATCCTCACTGCCCACAGCTAGCCCCATCCTTTGCAACATGCTTCACTGAAAATCTGCTCCCCCGTGAAGGATCATTGCAGTTAAACAAACACAAAAGTCAGCAAAGCTGGTAATCCAAATCCGATATACAAAAATAAATAAATAAATAAACAAATAAAAAATGTAACTCATAATAATCCAAAATAATAATATAACTCAAAAATTCAAATCAAATATCAACTTGTTATTAATTATATTAATCTTTATTTAATTTAGTCTATTTAGTGGGAAGAGAACCATGGTAGACCCGGGAAACCCTGCCAGTCTACCATGTGACCCGGGAAACCCTGCCAGTCACAAACAAATCACTTTGGCCATAATCAATTCACATCTTCCTAGTGTGCACACCTCTTCCCAAAGTTGTTACTAGTATCCCGGGGAACCCTGCCAGACACCACTTTGGGAAGAACGGATACAATCTTTTTCACATCAGTTTCACATCGGAGGCATAAAGCCCAAAAGTTGTGTTCATCACCTTGGGAGGTACCATCCCAAAGCTATCCTCCCACTATTAATTTTTTTTATACAGACATAACAAAATTTCCCAATTTATTTCAAATATATGTAATATCTATTTTCTCCAGCGAACAATTAATTTCCAATTTACCAAAACATATATATATATATATATATATATATATATATATATATATAGTGCCTCAATTTATAAAGTAAAGCACAGGATTCAAAAGAAACAATCGTAACTAAATACATATAACTGAAAGCATGTATTTGAAATAGGTTGATCACGTAAATCGAGAAAACAACATTGCAAATATATGCATATAAGCAAAAGTGAAGGACATATTAATTTGCAAATTGAAAGAAACCAATCAGGCATCTAATTTAATGGAAAGTGACGCACAAAAATCGAGGAGAGTTTTGTTTTGTGAACAATGTTTACATATATAAAAGCAACGACAATTTGAATTCAATTTAAAGAATTGCACAGAAACCGAAAGAAATTTGCAGCGAGGTGTATACATGCAGTTCCGAGTTCGGCAGAAGCAAATTGAGAAAACATTTAGCAGATAGTAATTATTAACAAAATCGAATTTATAAGGAACGTAATTATATATACAGGTCAACACAATTATTTGGGATTAGGATTACATGCAATATATTTCATATAAGATAGCCCTATGATATATTTAGGATCATAATTATCCTATCAAAATTCATATAAAATTAACCTAAGACTTCTAAGGATTAAGATTACATATACCAAATTTCACATAAAAATATAATCTAAAAATACCTAGGGATTAGGATTACCTGGTCTCCGTTTTCGCTAACTTCTAGAAGAAAAGAGTAATTTGGAGCAGAGAACCGGTTGATAATAAAAAAAAATATAAAGATTGAAAATAATTAAAATAAACTTTTTGGAGTGAGAAGAGAGAGAGAGTAGTAGAGGAGAGTGAATTGGTTTGGTTAGGCTAAGTCTCTATTTATAGTTGAAGTTTAGGGCTTATACATTACTGACTCAATGCTGACTCATCATATCTAAACAATTTATGTTTGTTGAGTCATCATATCTAAACAATTTATGTTTGTTGACTCATCCGAATCCAATCAAACATTACCAATCAAATAATCAAACATTAAAGCATAATGATCAATCAAATAATAACAATTTATCACCCATTATTATTATTACTAATTTATAATTTATTACTATTATTAATTTATTGTATTATAAATTACTATTATTTTTCTGGGATATTACAGCATGTGATAGCAATTGTTTGAATTTATGTTGTTTCAGGTGTTCGCCAGTATTCAATTGAACTTTATTGTAAATAAGATTATTGTAAATGCTAAGGTGCTTCACTGAGTCAGGAACTAAACAGCCAAAAATAGGATAACTGTCTTGGTGTTTCTGTTTATCCACATTATTTATAGGGAAAGGGGCAAACCCTAATGCACAAAGGTTCCCTGATTTTTCGGGGGCAGGTGTGAGGGTCATGTTTGCATTTTTACAAATAGACTATTTCTTAGATTCAAATCGGTGACCTTCCAGTCATAAAGGAGCAACCTTACCGTTGCTCCAAGGCTCGCCTTCAATTATCCACATTATTTATTGTTTTTTATTTGAAATGTCAATTTTCAAAATGTTTTCCCTTTTTCAAGGATTAATTCTGTGTAAATTGTTTATGTAAAAGTTTTAACTGCCTTTTCATCTTGTTTTGTGATTATATAGGCCCTTCAAATATCAAATTCAGAGTCTTCTGATTCTCTGGATAGCTTATTTGATGATAAGGATCCTCCGGAGATTTCCATGGTCAATCAACCAAAAGAGGTACTTGCTTATTCCTCAGGGAACTTTGGTTGGTTTATTACAATATTTAGTCATGGCATCATCATGGTAGGAATGAGTTGAATAGTTGGACTTGAATTTAAATGATTATTTTTGCTCTATTGCATGCTATAATTATTGCTGTAACCATGTGCTACCTGCGGATTTTTCTGATCTAATAATGTCACATGTTTGTGCTTGCTGTAGTTTGTCTCTGTTGGTCTAGTCTTTTTAATGTACAGGTGTACTCCTATGTCATCCAAAATCCGAAATAGATATTTTCTTTCAAATCATTGCTTTTCTGATTTTCTTGCATCTCACTGTCAACCATTAAAACCACACAAATAATTTATTAATGTGACATGGCACAAGTTTGTTGCATATACCACATGCATCATGTAAAGATGTACTCGCCGGTTTGTCAAATATGTTGACAAGTGATGCATTTGCTTTTTCTGTCTAGGGTGATATTGTCTATGCATTATATATTTCACCTTTCCCTGGTTGGCATCGGCATTTAGTCTCTATTGTGCTTGGTAGTTGGTAGTAAAATTTGCTTTCTAGTTTCATCAGGCCCCTTAATATAGCATATGTTTTGTCTAATTCAGTTTGATTCTTGTTTGACATAATCTCCCTTACAGGAGCCTGATGAACTTGATGAAGTTATTGAGGATAGAAGGGGTTCTTTGCTAATGATGAATTTCTCTGCAGAGGAAGTAGAATTTGCCATGCATAGGCTTGGTATGTGGATGTATTTACCTGGACTGCTGCTTTGTATGATACAATATATACTTTTCAATCTATATGGGTCCATAGTTGTTTTCTTATCAGCTTTTCTTGTCTTAACTGTCCTGGAAAGTAGAAACATATGTTGTACAGGCCTTTTTAACTAGCCAAGAAAGTGGTGCATCAATAAGGATTTCTTGATTCCTTGTTTCATTTCAGGTGATGAAGCGTCAGTTCCTGAGCTGGTGGACTTTATCTTTGCTGCCCAGATTGCTAAAAAATTTAAAAAGGAAACGGATGATATCACCTGTGATGATAGAGGAAATGAGGTTTTGTTATTTGACCCATTTAATGAAAATTTTCAAAAGATAATTACTATATCCTGCCGGTCAAATTTTTAAGTTAACCATTAACTCTATTATTTGTTAGACAAAATAATATGGACCATGTTTCTACATGTTGTCTACTCGCTTTTCTTAAGACTTAGATGTGATTTAATGGTGTATAGTTTACCTCGAGGAAAGTATATATTCTTTTGTGAAATCTGTCTATTTTGGCAGTTAATTTCTTTTCACATGCCTTTTCTTGTCATGTGTACTACGGGCTGTTATAATTTGATATGAATAGAAGCTTGATTCATTTGGAGTATAGATTATTTGGGATTTCCAGAGAATTTTAGGCGGCCTCAGAATTTGGATAGTTTACTTGGATTAGTTTTGAAGGCTTTTTTGACAGGAGTAAGGAGGTCAAAGTTTTGCAGCATTGTGTTTTGTATGTTGTGGTTTGGTATATTTTCTAGAAGCAGAATGCTTATGAAATAAATGTGCAGTCTTTTACTTAGATTTATTATGGGTTAGGTTATCTTCATGGCTTCTCGTGTTCAGCTCTAGACTTTTCTCTAGGTATTTCTTTGGCAGATATACTAAAAGCTAGGAGAGATTTATTATATATTTGTATTTATGAGGTTTTTATTTTATTTTTAGATTTAATTGAGCTTTGTTTCTGGTCTTTGTTCAGAGATAGAGTTAGAGAATACAGGGAAACTGAGGAAAGTGAGCGAAATCTGAATAAAATGAGAGAGAGCTAGCTAACTAAAACCTGAAGCTAAACTTTAATTATTGTCAAAATGTATTATCTGAAAAGAAATCTGAGTATGATATATAGGTAGGGCTATCTCTCTGACATCGCCTTTACTGTCAACAGAATAACTAACTGAAATTGGCAATTGTGAGTAGAAACAGAATCTAATAGAAACTGCACATAGTTACACGTCCATAACAGATAGAAGATTAAATACTCTAATATTCCCTGCTTAAGATAAGGATGGTCAGGTTGATTGTCGTAAGGCTCATCAACCAGCAAGTTCAGCCAAAGCTAAGCAGCTTCCATGCCATGAACCATCACCCTTGCCAGGTGAAAACTGCTCTAAAACAGATGATAAAACCTCCTCAGAAAGGGAAAATGTCAAATGCAAAGGCAAAAATATTTGTTCTTTTAAAGGACAGTCATTTTAATTAAAACTACTATTTTTAATTTAATATTCAAGTTAAAAAAAAAATCTCTCACTTTCTCCCACTATAAATTCTGTTTCTCTCATTATAAAACACAGTAGTTTTGAATAAAATGACATAATCTTATGTCCTTTAATAGGACAAACATTAATTCGAATGCGAAATTATGCACCCAATACTTGACGGATAACAGTATCATGCTTTGCGTGTTGCCTTGATGGCATGGACCCATTAACCCTCCTTCATGAAGCACATTGTTGAGATCATTTAGGGCATGACTCATTAGGTAAAATTTGAGACCCACTCCTTGCTGCATTCCGATGCCTCCTCTCCTTCTCTCAAACTTCCATCGTCAACTACCGTTCCTGTGCATACCCTCGGTTGCTCAGTTTGGAGTGATTGATGATGGTCCGCCACATTCGGGCTCGATTACGATGCCTTCAGTGGAGGTGGGGCTGCTGGTGAACAACACATAACTCGCGCCCCCGGGCTGCTGTCTTGAACTTCTCCTCCATCTGCTCCACCGAGCTACCAATCCAAACTATGCCTGACTTCAGCTATAGAGGCTCGGCCAGCAGTGTTGCATCTGCCTTCTTCTTCTGCACTATCTTCTCCACTGCATTTCGGCCTCAAGCATCTGTACTATTATGCCATGCTTCGTTCCCATCTCGTGTCATGCTTTGGATATGAACCACAATAACCAATCACAAACACTGCCCTCAGCAGAACTAACCACTGCCTAGGTTATATTCCTGCGGGAATATACTTTCCCAACTGTAGGTTGCCCCCCAGTTTTCTAATACCGGTCGTAACATATTTGACATGGTATCTCTTGATATTTGAAAAATTTATGTATTTTGTTATGTCTTTATGTAGAATATTCTAGAATATTATTAGTTTTTTTTTTTTTTATTAGCTACTAGCTGTTAGTTTCTTTGATTATGTTGAAGTCTCTTTGTTTACTGTGTTCTCTTTATTCCTCTTGATTACTCTTTATTTCTCTTTATTTCTGTAACCCTTGAACTACCTGTTATATTCTGTATATAAGGAACCCTTTGGGTCTTAATCAATATATGAGAAAATATTTAGAATTACTATTTCATCACTTTATTATGCCTCTAATTTTTGAACCTGTGGGATCGCAGACTAACAATGAAAAACTATATGAAATTATGGCAAAAACACTTCAGTTGCTTCAAATGGGCTTCTCTGAGGATGAAGTATCATCAGCATTTGATAAATTAGGTGAGTAATTGTGATAGATGATCTTTTGTAAACTGAGCAGCTGCGAGATTAGGTTTGCAGTCTTGCCTTTGTAACGTATTTATCTTTAAAGAGTTATGAGATGACAATATTGGAATAGAACTTATTTCATTGCCTTGGATAAATTTGGAAAATGCTATGTATTCCTTACCAACATTCTCTTATGTTCAGCTCTGCAACTTTGCTGAGCAGTTAACTTACACTTTCACGACATCTTTTGCTTACTAATTGGCTGTTTTTCAGGTCCAGAGGTTCCAATTTCAGAGTTTACAAACTTTATTTTTGCAGAACAAAATGGGATCGAATATGTCATGGAATATAAGGTTAGATTTTGTTATACTTGTCATATTTCAATGATATATTCTTATCATTATTTGTAATTTAACTTGTGTTTAGTCCTTTATAATTGTAATACTTGATTTTACAATAATGAGCATTGCTCCATACAATTTTATTTTCATGACCTTTTTTTCCTTTTTTAATTTACACTTTATGCACATAAATAAAGTTGTGCCAGGTGACAAGTATATGCATTGTCATTGTCTACGTTAAAATGAGCCTCACTGGGAGTGTATGTAGGAGCTTAAAAAACTATAGCAAAATATTTAAAGTAAAATTAGCTTACTGGCGAAGCAAAAGGTGCAGTGAAACTTGAAGGAAAGGAAACTGAAAAAAAACTATAGAGAAGCATTGCTCATATTTTCTATATTGCATGGCCAAAAACAAACATTTTCCATACTCCCGCCCTTTTACAAGCAGTCAACTACATGGATCAGGAGGAATGCGCCTGGCTACTTCACACAGACTAGTGCCTACTGCCTAGTTTCGGACCCCAGCACCTAAATTATCCTTGTTGGTAAAAATAAAAATAGCAAACCCCACAACAGCTGAGAAATAGGTTAATGAAGGAATTGGTTGGTAAATTCTCTGCTGCGTTTAGACATGCTACATCAACTTACTGGTACCACCATCCATTGATATTCAATTAAAGGCTGTATTTTGACCTATTGTGAATTGCCTTTTTATGTCTAATCTAACTCAAATGACAGTAACAGGAAAATACCAAGAGTAATAGTTTAATCTTGTTAATGTCCTAATGCATATTATATTATTTTCGTTAAATGTTTAATCTCCAGTTATCATTTGTTGATAATTAGTGGTATGGAAGAATGTGCTATGATTAGTTAATTATTAAAAAACCCATATGATCTCTTTGTTTTGCTGATTAGTATGTATTTTACTTTGACAGAAGTTGTCAGCATTATGTTATTGGTTGTTGTTTGGACTTAATAATATGATAGGCATAAAAAGTAATTACTAAATTAATTTAAAATAATATTGTCATGAACCAACTCTCCCTAAAGTTTAAGCTATTAGACAAAGATACATGAATGGTTTTATATTACATTTCTAACACACCCTTTCACACAAAACTCTTTGAACTTGATTGAAGCATGGACAATGCACAAGTACATCTATCTTATGCTGAAATTTAACTTTTCATTAGAAGAGTAGAGAAGGTAATGATTGAATTCTAAATTACTTGATCATAGAGACTGTGATACTATATTATGCAATTAATTCTTCCAAAAGTTTAAGTTATTAGGTGAAGATATGTGAATGATTTTATATTATATCTTTAACAACTAATATCCAAAATTTTCCAAAATTCATGAAAAGTATTATCAGGTTCTAACTAGAATACAGATATTAAAAGTTTACATTTATATTATATTATTATTTAAATCTTGTATGAAGTGCATGAAATCAACAGCAGTGCTAGAAACTATTAAAGACATATTTTGTCAATTTTAGACTAAAATGTACTGTCCCCAGTGTTATTCTTTAGTAATAATAACCATTCAGGTATTAACTGAATGATGAAATTTCTTGCTTGTTCAGTATCCCGTTGCTCCTACCTATTCTATGGAGATCAAAGATGAACTACAAGGGGAGTTATATGGTACAGCAGAAGTGAAAGTGGAGAATTTCAGCCATGAACCTTCACAATCAAGGCAGGTCAACTTAGAGGAAACTTATGGTGGTCAAAGGGTGAAGGAAGAAGAGTATATTGATGAATTTCCCAACGCTGTTTCTGACATGAGATATTCCGATTTTGTGGAGAATGATAGAGGTAAAAGGCCCAAGTATGAATATAATGATGATTCAAACTTTTGTCTTGATTCTTATTGGGTAGAAGAAAAGGTTGATACGTCGAAACTTTACAAATCAAATCCATCCAGGTGTCTTAGCAGAATGGCAGCAAAGCCTCCATTTTTCTTATATGGAAATGTTTCAAACATATCAGACGACTCTTGGGCAAAAATGTCTCAGTTTTTATATGGTATTGAACCTGAATTTGTGAGTACACAGGTCTTTTCAGCCTTAAATAGAATAGAAGGTTATGTACACAATCTTCCAGTTGAAAACAGGTTCCACATCCTTCCAAAGCCACCCATGACTATAGAAGATGCAATACCACAGACAAAGAAATGGTGGCCACCTTGGGATTCTAGGAAGCAGTTGAGCTCCATCTCTTGTGAAACTAATGGAATAGCTCAACTTTGTGATAGGCTAGGAAGCATTCTAGCTGATTCTGGTGGAGTGGTCACATCTCAACAGAAGAACGACATTCTTCGTTATTGTCGTGGATTGAATCTTTTGTGGATTGGTAAATACAAACTGGGTCCTATGGAGCCTGAACACTTGGAGCTTATCTTAGGCTACCCTTTGAATCACACACGTGCTTCAGAGAACAATTTGACAGAAAGACTTAAATCACTTAAATGCTGCTTCCAGACAGATACATTGGGATATCATCTTTCTGTGTTGAAGCCCATTTTCCCTAGTGGATTGACACTGTTATCACTTTTTAGTGGAATTGGTGGGGCAGAAATTGCACTACACCGCCTTGACATTAAAATAAAAGCTGTTGTCTCAGTTGAGACTTGTGAGACAAAGAGGAAGATTCTTGAGAGGTGGTGGCGTAATTCCGGACAAAATGGGACTTTGGTTCAGATTGAAGACATTCAAAGGTTGACTAGCAAAAAGCTTGGGAATCTAATCAGTAAATTTGGTGGTTTTGACCTTGTCATTTATCAGAACCCAAACACTCAGTCAAGTTCCTCAGCTTTTGATTTTACATCTTTTTGTGAATCTGTACGTGTTTTGCAACGTGTAAGAGGTCTGGGTGAAAAGAAGTGAGTCAACTGACTCTTGTTGTAATATTTCATTTTTGACTAAAGGCAATCGCTGCAAAATGTGACTTCATGTAAAATTTTCAGTGCAGGGAATATGTAAAAAAATGTGACTTCATTTTGACTGATTATTTTTTCTCTATCCTATCCTGTTTTTTGTCTTAGCAACTCTTCATGGACAAATATCTAAACAAATTGTCATTGTTCAAATCCAAATGAGGTCTAAAAACAAACAATTATGCGATTCCCTTAGTTGTCATGTCAATGAATACGTTTGGCCGGCATAGGGAATTGACACGAATTGCAAAGGACAAAGTCTCAACAAACAGTCCAAAGATTGAACCCGTCTCCTCAAAAAAAAAAAAAAAAAAAATCATCTAATGGAGACGGACACAAGATTCTAGAGTAGTGAATAGTGAATACCTCCTTTGTTTTAAAATATTGGCATGTATATTATTATTTATTTATTTGGGTAGGGGCATATAAGCTATATTGATTAATTTATGAGTAATTTTTATCCAAAAAATCATATTCATTAATCTTTTCTTGGAACTAAATATTCGTATTCATTGTTGAATCCTAAAATAGATGCTAACTTTGTTTTAAATATGATGTGAACATTAAAAAGTGATTTTTTTTTTTTTTTTTTTAAATTTAGAATGATGAATGCTTTTGTTGTCTAACTAAATCAAAAGCAGATTTTTTTTTTTTAAAATGTACTAAAAAAAGAAAAAAAGAAAAAAGAAAAGTAAAAAACAAATTTTAGTGAAAGTTAAAGGGACCGCAAAGCCGGGGTGTCAGTACAAGGTTCTAACATGGCATGTCCCCACTCAATTAACTTCAAGTGACCGGGACCTATATAGCTTACGCTTACAAACCAACACTTCTTCTCACTTAATCTTAATTCCATTCCTTTCCCTTCACTCGTCCTTCTCATTTTAAACGTCATTTCTTCATTCCATTCCAACCGTCCGCATCTCAGGGACACCGCTTTCAAGATCGAACCCTAATTTTCCTTCTACTTTCCCCACCGCAGATTTCATCATGAATTTTTTTCAATTTGCGTGTTGAGTTGATCGGACGCTGTTAGGTCTGATCCTTCACCATGTTCGAAGCTCACGTAAGAATCCTCCGATAATTTTCATCGTCTTTGAATTTAAATTTGCTGTGTATGAGTGCGTGTTTGCTTGCGATGTTTCTTTTTCACTCTTCTTTCTTTTTGCGCTGAGAATCTTGGAATTGAATTTGAAATTTCCTGTGTGTCTGTGCTCCGGTTTGCGTGATTTGCGGTGTTTCCTGAACAATGTGTTTGGATTATTTTTGCAAATGGATAGTGCTGACAACTATGTTAAGTAAAGCTAGTTTGGAGACTATGCTTCTCTGTGCCGCAAAGCACAGTTGTTGCATTTCTAAGTCTTGCCATTATTTGATGCCTTTAAATTATGATATGGTCTTGGTGAATCTTGTGGACGGAGGAGCTAGTAATGTTGCTTTGTTGACAGGTACTGCATTTGCTTCGAAAATATTTGGGCGAATATGTACATGGACTGTCTTCCGAGGCGTTGAGAATCAGTGTCTGGAAGGGTTTGTATTCTGCTATTCTTAATCCAAGCATAAATTTAATATGCTTAGTATTGTTTCTTTATGGCTGTTTCTTCATATGCATATATTTTATACTCTTTGTGGGTGAGTCCCTCCTCCTTCTCCGTTTTTTTTAATTATAACTTCTTTCATTTCTAGTGATTGACACCTACTTACCAATTGCCTCAAATGCCTTTATAATTCCTTAAGTTGAAATTAAACTAAGGACTAATATATATTCTCTGAAAACTCTTGCTTTTTTTCAAAGTCCTTAAGCCTGGAAAAACTTCTTGCCTTGTGAGGTAAATTGGCAGTTATAGATCTGTTGACTGGGTAACAGTGGATTTGTCATAGTTTGGAATTCTTTCTTTTTTCCCTCTTTAGAGGTTTTGTTAGTAGAAAGGAGAGTAAGATATGCTGGAATTCTTGGACTGCTTATGGTACATTTGGTTGGAGCATAACTCTAAAGTCTTTAGATAGATTTTGGTCGTCCACATTTCTCGTGAGATGGGCTTGTTTTTCTAAGCATTTTTGTAGCTTTGAGGTCATTGTTTTTTTTAAGGTTTACTCCTTTGATATAGAAAGGGATTGGCTTGCTCTTTGAGGTAATTTGTTGTTTTTCCTTATTCATTTTTCTGTTGATGATCTCTTCTCTGATTTATGAGGATTCCCGATCCTTATGAATTTTATTTATTTTCTCTCTGAATAAATTCTTCTTTTCTGAAAAAAAAACTTGCATAACTTGCTGTTCAGATAATTATCCCCCCATTGCATTTTTTGTCACACTTTTGATGCACATTTGTTACAACTTATTTTCAACGGCCCAGAAAATTAAATTGCTAACTTTGTAATTTTTTTCTTCAATTACGTTAAGGTTACCTGTGTTGTGTACATCAAATTATGTAATTACGGGTTGCTCTATTGCTAAATGAAACATTTGTATTTAGCTATGAATCAATCTTTATCTTCTTGCTGGTTATATCACTGTTGGAAACTAATACGCTGTCATACTAGCTGTAAAACACCAGCATTTCAAAACAGTTGTTGTATTAGTCTCAGGCACGTTTTGGATATTGAGAGTGATACAATGAATGCTGAAGCACCAATATTCTTGGGAACAAAAACTTTCTGCTTAAGTTTCTTATTTTCTTTCTTAATTTGGTGATTAAGCATGTACCGGTTGTATTCTAGATGTAGTTTTATGTACTTGTTTATGTTATACCTATACATTTTAATATTTTTGTGTAGAACCACATTTAGTCCTGCGCCAATGAATATCTTTTTATTGGATGAAATTGTTCACAAAATGCATTGTTGGGTAGAAACATTGTGTCATGTTATAATGCTTGTAAAATTTCACATTACTCCAAAAAGGTTTTGTACTCCATAGAGAGATTTCTTGTTCATTTTTATTCCAACCTCAGACTTGATCTCTGCAGGTGATGTTGTACTCAAGGATTTGAAACTGAAGGCTGAGGCACTTAATGCACTAAAACTCCCTGTTACTGTCAAAGCTGGCTTTGTTGGTACCATTACATTGAAGGTAGCATTTACCATAATTGATTGTCCACTGCCAATTTTTGGGTCATTACTAAACATACAGCATACAGGCATGCATGTAATATTTTGTAATTTCAATGCATTTTGTTATATTATTTTTGTTGATGCTTTCTGGCTTGCAACATTTTTTTTTTGTTGCTTTTACCTTTTCTCCTCCTTTGGAATCATACGATGTGCTTTCAAATGGGCTGTTTGTTTGAATTTTTTCCTCTCTGTAATGTAATATAGGTTCCGTGGAAAAGTTTGGGGAAAGAACCTGTGATTGTTCTGATCGATCGTGTGTTTGTTCTCGCTCATCCTGCTGCTGATAGTCGGACTATAAAGGTACAACAGTATATTTATTTGGTTTAATTAATACATGCTTGTGTCTTTTGGCAAATTGATCTTGTTTTGTTACAGGAGGAGGATAGGGAAGAACTTTTCCAAGCCAAGCTCCAGCAGATTGAGGTCAGATTCCATGCAAATTTTGCGGAAATTTCTCATTTATTTATTTTAAGGTGTATTCATGTTTGTTATTGCTGAGTCGACTGTGTTATTTATAATAATTGTTTTCCTCTAATAAAAGCGTGTAAAATTATTTATCATCACATTTATCATCAGACCAATTTTTCCTTGTATTATTCTCATGCAATTTTCTTGTGTTTAAAAAATGTCTTCCTTCAATTTATACTGTTGAGTAAATAATACTGACCTCTTTCAGGTTTATGAAACCTCTGGTAACACAACACCCGTTTTAGTTTTCTAAATTACGATGTAAATTTGGGAATTCACGCCCAATGTCCAGAAGATGAGAATATTTATAAATATTAAATACCAAATAATATAAATATTACTACTGTCATAGTCTTTGGCTGTAATTATCCCTTTAAATTTTCTTCAAACATGTAACTGTCCTGTTTGAGGGTTTTCCCCCCTCCCTGAACATATATTCCCCTTTGTGAATTTCTTTTCAGACACATTTACCCCTTGAAAAATATCAACTACACGAGAGATAGCTGTCTAATATGGAATTGGAGGCGTAAAGGATTTGACGCATTTTCTCTCCGTGTGTGAGAAAATGAGAGAAAGTGCAAGAAAATGATAGAGTAGAGAGAGATCAGAGAGGATTCTCGTTGAATCTGTATGTTTTCATGGTTAAATAACTCTGTCAAGAACTTGATTATTTAGAGTCAGGTGGAGACAACTGTCTCAACTAAACTTTTTAACAAATAGAATAAGGCCCAATTGATTCTGTTATTAGAAACAAAATCTAACATCAACTAAAAAGGCCAACTAACTCTGTTATTAGAAACAGAGTCAAGCTACAATTGACAATTTAATACACGTTGAGTATATATCTCTAACATGCATGGAATAACATGGTTATGTTTTTATCTCAGATACTGGTTATGCAGTTTAACAATATATTTTGTTTGAGAGGAATGCCCATGTTTTGAAGGGTATCTCTGTGACCTTACATCATGTAATGGGATAAAACTATGTTTTTGGTTTCTCTTGATGCTCTGCTTGTAGTTTTTACAAGGGAACTTTGATTATTGATATCCAAAAAGATTGGACTACTTTCTAACTATAAAGAACCGTTTTAACCCAAAAGATTAAGTGGTTAAGTGAATGCTACTTTAATGTTTTTATATTAGACTTCTCTAACACATCCCCTTACACAAGAGTCTATTGGGCTTGAAGGGTGGATAATGCACCAGTCGGACTAGCTGTGCTAAGAAATTCCATAGTTAAATATTTATTTGAAGAATGAGGGCGGTGGAGAACCGAACACCTTTAAGCTCAAGCTATTAAGTGAATGTCATTTTAATGGTTTTGTATTAGACTTCTCTAACACATCCCCTCTCAAAAATGCCTATTGGACTTGAAGTGTGACTAATGCACATACCCACTTATCTGTACTAAGAAATTCCACAGTTACATATTTATTAGAATGTGTGATGGTGACGATCGAACTCGTGATCACTTGGCAATGGAGGCTCTAATACCACTGTTGGGTGACGGGGGGAGCCTATGGTAGGGCATCATCAAATGGGCTAAGTGACAATCCACCACAATAAGTGAATTCTGTTGGGTAAGAGAGGGAGCCCATGGTAAAGGAGACCTACCATCAAATGGGCTAAGCGGCAATCTATCAAAATAAGTGGATTTTGTTGGGTAACAGGGAGAGCCCATGGTAAAGGAGAACTACCATCAAATGGGTTAAGTGGCAATCCGATACAGTAAGTGCGCTTGACATCGCATTTCAATCCAAAATCTTGAGGCATTAAGTTAATGAGTCTTTCCACTTATATGATCTTCTCTTAGTTCATTTCTAACCAATGTGAGACTTTACTATTCATACTTGGATTCTCAACATTCTCCCTCTAGTGTGAGTCCGAAGCCCACATTTGCTCCCCAAGTATTCATGGGGGTTACATTAGGGCTTGACTAATATGGCATGGGTTTACATCAAGTCCTTGGCTAACATGGCATGGGTTTACATCAAGTCCTTGGCTAACGTGGCATGGGTTTACATCAAGGCTTGGCTACTCTCATCAAGTCCTTGGCTCCACATCATGGGTTTGGCTGACTTATTAAAACCGAACACTAACTATCGTATCCAAATACTCGGTTCACACAAGCCATTAACCATTGACTCTGAGACCATTTAAAGAACCATTTTAATCTAAAAGTTTAGGCTGTTAAATGAAGAACATTTTAATGATTTTATATTAGACTCTTCTAACACTAACATTTTTGGGCCACTCAAGCCCCTTTATTACCCTAACTAGATGGATTAATCATATTGTGCCCGATGTTCTTTTCCTTCTTTCTTTCTAATAATATTTTCTGTTAAGAAAAAAAAAAGACACTTAGGGAGGGTATTTACTAGGTTTTATAAACCTTGGGGGAGGATAGTGTAATTCACAGTGTTATGCTATATATTTCTTTCATTAACCCATTCCCTTGAAAAGGGGAGATTCAAAAGAAGGAAAAATGTAGTAATTAACTAGAGGTGAAGAACAGTAGAACTTCGTTTGTTCTGTTGTCTATCCCCTCTCCAAACAAGTATTTGACATTAATTATTGTCTGGTACCCTGCAGAATTTGGTGGCTTTTCTTTTTTGATACATTTCTCCCATGTTTTTGGGTCCCTGCTTCTTTGTAATTTGTCTCAGAGGATGTCTTTTCCTCTCTTCGTTTTGTCATGATAAATTATTATTTTTTATAATAAATATAAGAAGTAACACATTACTTTCACATTAGCCTAGCCTATCCTGCACTTGACTACTGACTTATGTTTGATACTCTGATATTGGATGGACTAGGTCAACTACTGACTTATGAAGAAAAGAAGAAGTGGAAGAAGTGTTTTATCTGAATAATACTTTCTTGATTCATTGAGAGACCCAATGGGTCCTTTTTATATTGAGTACATCCAACTACCTCAACTACTTTAATAGATATACAACCACCAACTACATCTACAAATATACAACTACCAACTAAATATACAACTACCAACTACATCAATAAATACTATCTAGAATATTCTACATATTCTACACTCCCCCTCAAGTTGGGAGATATATATTGATCATTCCCAACTTGCTGATCAAATTCTCAAAGGTCGGCTTAAGTAATCCTTTGGTGAGGATATCCGCCGTCTGTTCCTTGGTAGGTATATATGTCAAGCATACACTACCGTCTTCTAATTTCTCTTTGATAAAGTGACGATCAACTTCCACATGTTTTGTTCTATCATGATGAACATGATTTTGAGCAATGCTGACAGCAGCCTTATTATCACAATATAATCTGATAGGTAAGGAATAAGAGATCTTCAGCTCCTCCAGAAGCCTTCGTAACCAAATTCCTTCACAAATACCATGGGCTAGAGCCCGAAATTCCGCTTCTGCACTGCTTCTTGCAACAACAGTTTGTTTCTTACTTCTCCAGGTCACAAGGTTTCCCCAGACATAAGTACAATATCCTGAAGTAGATATTCGGTCCATTGCAGAGCCATCCCAGTCTGCATCTGTATAGATTTCAATCATCCTTTTGTGCCCCTTTTTAAAGAAAATTCCTCGACCAGGGGTATTTTTGAGGTATTTGAGAATTCTATAAACAACACTAAGATGTTTTTCCTTAGGAGAATGCATGAATTGGCTAACCATGCTCACAACAAAAGCAATATCAGGACGAGTATGAGACAAATAGATTAATTTTCCCACTAGTCTCTGGTACTGCTCCCTATCAACATCTTCCCAGTCCTCAACTCCCATCTTGATATTAGCTTCAATTGGAGTCTCTGTCGGCTTGCACCCAAGTATACCTGTTTCTTGCAACAGGTCTAGAATGTATTTTTTCTGAGTTAAAGAAATTCCTTCCTTACTCCGAGCAATTTCCATGCCAAGGAAATATTTGAGAGATCCAAGATCTTTTAGTTCAAACTGGTCAGCTAAACATTTTTTTAAAGAGGTTATCTCCTCGCTATCATTACCAGTGACAATTATGTCATCAACATAAACGATCAGAATAGCAATTCTTCCTTTGTCGGAGTGTTTAAAAAATAAAGTGTGATCAGTCTGAGCTTGGGTAAACCCTCTTCCCTTAACAGCTTGAGTTAATTTCCCAAACCATTCTCTGGGAGATTGTTTAAGTCCATAGAGAGACTTCTGCAACTTGCACACAGAAGCATCCCCTTTTTCAAAACCAGGAGGTGGATCCATGTAAACTTCCTCATGGAGATCGCCATTCAAGAAGGCATTCTTAACATCTAACTGTTGCAATGGCCAATCAAGGTTGGCGGCAAGAGATAGCAGAACGCGGATAGTGTTAAGTTTGGCAACAGGAGCAAATGTCTCCTGATAATTTATCCCATGAGTCTGAGTAAATCCCTTAGCAACTAATCTGGCCTTATACCTATTGATGCTATTGTCTGCATTGAATTTTATTGTGAATACCCACTTGCAACCAACAGTTTTCTTTCCTTTAGGTAATGTCACAAACTCCCATGTTCCATTTTTTGTAAGTGCATCCATTTCTTCTAATACTGCATTCCTCCATTTTGGGTCATCAAGTGCTTCTTGTATATTTTTGGGTATCCTGGTACTATCTAACATAGTGTTGAAAGCACGAAAACCTGGAGACAACTCTTCATATGAGATATAATGGGAAATAGGATGAGCAGTGCAAGATCTAGTACCTTTCCGAAGAGCAATAGGCATATCAACGTTGGTTGTACTAGTACATTCAAGTGGGTTGCTGGAACAAGGACTCGAGTCAGGATCCTGGCAGTCTAGAGTATCTTCATGTGTTTTGCGCCTGCTGTAAAATTTTTCCCATTTACCAGGAGGATCATTAGATTCAGGTATAGTTGCTCCCCCTGTTTCCTTCCCAATAACTCCACTTGTTTCCAAAGGCCAAGATAAGACAACAACATCATTTGGTTTCCCAGGCTTATCTTCATCCATACCAATACCTATAGACTCCCCCTGAAGAGAAGTCGGGGAAAAAAAGGATTGTGTCTCATAAAAGGTAACATCCATGGAAACAAAAACCTTACGGAGAGAAGGTGAGTAACACTTATAACCTTTTTGATTAGGGGAATATCCTATGAAGACACATCTGATGGATTTAGGGTCAAGTTTGGACCTTTGATGTGGAGGAATATGCACAAAAACCACACAGCCAAATATTTTGGGAGGAAGAGAAGAAAGAGCACTGAAAGAGGGAAAAGATTTAGTAAGACAGGATAAAGGAGAATGAAAATTTAGTACCCGAGAAGGCATCCGATTAATGAGATAACAGGCTGTCAAGACGGCTCCCCCCCACAGATATTTAGGGACATGCATCGTGAATAAAAGAGCTCGAGCAACTTCAATTAGATGTCTATTTTTCCTTTCAGCCACCCCATTTTGTTGAGGGGTGTTAGGACAAGAACTTTGATGAATAATTCCATGCTGGTTTAGGTAATCTCCAAGAACTGAATTAAAATATTCAGTACCATTGTCTGTTCGCAGAATTTTGATAGAAGTCTGAAATTGAGTTTGAATCATAGCATGAAAGTTTTTAAAAGTGGATGCTGCCTCAGACTTATCTTTTAAGAGATATACCCAACATACCCTAGAATGATCATCAATGAAAGTAATAAACCAACGAGCACCCGAGACATTTTTTTCACGAGCAGGTCCCCAAATATCACTATGAATCAATGTAAAGGGAGAAGATTCATGATATTTCTTAGGAGAATAAGTGACACGAGAGTGTTTTGTAAGCTGACAAATATCACAAAGAAGGGAACTTGGCTTTTTATTGATAAATAAGTTCGGCAATAACTTCTGGAGATAAACAAAATTTGGGTGTCCCAACCTACGATGCCATAACAAAACATCATTACAGTCATCTGATAAACATAGAGAGTGGTTCGAAAAAATCCTCTTTTCACAATGAACATCTGTAAAATAGTATAGCCCTTCTTCCTCTCTAGCACTGCCAATCATCATCCCCGAGTCCTGTTCTTGAAAGATACAAGCGGCATTTGCAGAGAACTTAGCAACACAATGCAACTCAGCAGTAAGTTTGCTAATAGAGATGAGATTACAAGTAAGAGAGGGAACATGAAGTACTGAGTTCAAAATAATATGCTCAGAAAGTTTAATGGATCCCTTTCCCGCAATAGTGGAGAAATTCCCATTAGCTGTTCTTATTCGTGACGGGTGATAGTAAGGGGTATAGGAGAAAAATAAGGTTGCATTACCTGTCATGTGATCAGAGGCCCCTGAATCAAGGATCCAACGATTACTACGTTCAACATGGAAGGCCATACCTTTTTGAGCAACATGACTAGTTGCCTCAGCAGGTTGAGACATCAATTTCTGAAAAGACGAATTTTCAAAATTTTCAACGTCCATGGTTTTCTAACAACAGGTATCCAGAAAAAAGTTCCTCCAAATACAATGAGAGCAATCTTGGCTACAGTGAAACAGTAATTGCTACAGTAATGAACAGTACTGCTACAGTAATGAACAGTACTGCTACGGGTCTTCTGTGGGCTGGCTCAAAATCTTGTTCTGAACCTAATGGTGGCCTTGGTTTCGTGGTTGGAGGTGTCTAGGTAAGGATTCTGGCTTGGGCAGTGGCTAAAACGAAAAAAAAGGAATAGGAAAATGACTTAAAATTAAATCAGATCGGGGAAGAGACTGGAATATAACCAGCTCTTGATACCATGAAGAAAAGAAGAAGTGGAAGAAGTGTTTTATCTGAATAATACTTTCTTGATTCATTGAGAGACCCAATGGGTCCTTTTTATATTGAGTACATCTAACTACCTCAACTACTTTAATAAATATACAACCACCAACTACATCAACAAATATACAACTACCAACTAAATATACAACTACCAACTACATCAATAAATACTATCTAGAATATTCTACAGTTTGATACTCTGATATTGGATGGACTAGGTCTAGCTCTATAATTCTGTTTTGTAAATAGTTGTTTAGTTGAAACTGACTCTCTGATGAGTCATCAGTCCTTTGCTCTATAAATAGAGCAGCTACTGTATCAGTTTAGTATCTTTTCAATAATACAAGAATAGTTCAGATTGAGGGTCCACGTGCCTACAAATAGAGTCTCTACGCGTGTGTGGAAGAAAGGCTGGCGGCCAGCTGTTGCTGGCTTGTGCAGGCACGCATGGAGGAGTTTGGCGACACAATTTTGGATGACGACGTAGATCGGGCGGAGGCATGTGTTCCAGTTGGAAATCTTGCCGGAAAAGTTTTCGGCGATGGTGGCAACGATGACAGCGATGCTGGTCGGATCTCGGATGTGCAGCCAAAAAGGGGACTGCCGAAAGGATGCACGACAAGGAAGATATGTTGTTGGTGCCAATATGAAGCGCGACAGAAAGGGTGGGTGGCCACTGCACAGTGGGCATAACGTAATCAGGGTTTTCGCGAAAGTAGGATTTCCCAGAATGTAGAGCTCTCGTACCAACTTGAAGTTGAAGAAATGTGTCTCAGCTCTCAAGTATGACCACACAAGGGCTATATTTATAATAATAAGATATATGGGCTTGGGCCCTATTTACATGATGTGGAACAATCTAACACAACTTAATATATACATTCTGACAACTGTGATATTTGATGTACGAGGTTTAGCTCTATAATTCTGCTTTGTAAAGAGTTGTTTTGTTGTTAATAACTTAACTGTGATATTGGATGACTCTTTTTCTTTCACTTTCTTGAATAAAAAGGGTAGAAGTTGGAATTAGTTTTCAACATTGTGATTGAACTTGTTGAGATTATAGGGATTTAGGTAGGAAGGAAGAAAAGAGAAAATAAAGACTGAATAAACGTAATTAAATAAGAAAACAAACCATGAAATATATGGATATATGGAAACTAAACCTAAGAGGTAATCTAAGATACTCTAAGATACAATCAAGATATTATTGAGATGTTTTTCTTATATTCTATCTGAACTAAACCATTTTGTTTATGTATAGCAGAAATTGTTTAAGAGCTCTGTTAAATTTCCTTTTTGATCTCTAGTCCCTTTTTTTTTTGTCTTCATGCAGGAAGCAGAGTCAGCTACACTTGATGCAATATCTAAGTCTAAGCCAGGAAGTGTATGTGACCTCAATAGAATCTGGCTATTGCTTTTAAGTTCATTTGGTTCTTTGTTTTAATTGCTCATTTCGTGTGTGTATGTGCGTGCACGTGTGTGCAGTTGAAATATGTTCACGAACCCCCCATCACTAAAACCTATGCGAGGAGGAGGAGAGCACTTACTGAGTCCTAAATAGATGAAGGAGTGGCCTAGGTCATTAGGTTATAAATAGGACAGAAAGAATAAATGTAGGGCAGTTATTTAGTTAGTAAGAAGATATTATGAGACATTTGTGAGGAGCTTTGTAATTCTTCTACCTCAACTCATCAGGAAAACCATCTGTTCTATATGAGGAGAGGGGTTCATCAATAAAGTTCTACACAAGATTCATTCTTTTCTTCTGTTATTTCCGTAATTCTTAAACCAGTTCTATCTAAACAACATGACTGATAACTTATTATCTTACAGTCGTCTTCTGGAAATTCATGGCTGAGTTCTCTAATTTCTACAATTATTGGAAATCTCAAGATATCTATCAGCAATGTGCATATCAGATATGAAGATTCAGTCAGGTTGGCTAAGCAGTACCGTTTTAATTTCTTTGGAGGGTATAAGTGTGCATGCATATTGGTTAATTAATTTTTCTGTTTTTAGATTAATGAGATTCTTCTTTAGCTTGATTTCCATATGCTAATGAGGGCGAACTTGGATTAATGGTAAAATTACTCTTGACCGAAAGGTCATGGGTTCAAATCCAACACAGCCTCTTTGTTAAAATGCAAGGGTAAGGCTGCGTACAAAGAGTTCCCTCACCTCTACCATCGCAACTCTGGGTTTCATGGAGAGTGATTTTTTATTTCCACCTGCTAATACTAATACATGTTGTTTGCAGTAATCCAGGCCATCCATTTTCTTCAGGTGTGACTTTGGCTAAGCTTGCTGCTGTTACAATGGATGAGCAGGGGAATGAAACTTTTGATACCAGTGGTGCTTTAGATAGATTGAGGAAGGTGAGCAGTATCCTTGCTTAGATAATTTTATGAACAGTTTTGAAGGTCAATTCTGAGATAGGAACCAAATTTAGACATACCAAGACTTATTTGGTCAAGTAAAGCTTTATCTCTTAATATGTGTCTGGTATGTTGTAAACTTGTGTTTTTACTTTTTATTTGTTGGTTGCAAAGAATTGTTTTGCAATACACGTAGTAATGATTCCAAGGCAGGTGTTATTCATGATTCCAGAAAATGGACCATCTTTTGCTCTATAGTCCAATAGCCAAATGCTTTGAATTAGAGTTTGGTTGCGTCCTGGGCAATTTCTTGCTTGTTTATGTGGTCTTATATGAATTTAGTAACAGATTTTTGTACTTCCACCTGCCCCCCCCTCTGTGGCTATGCATGGACCAGGCCAGAGTGGCACAGGGATATTAATAAATATTGCTTGGCAGCTTAAATATCTTAGTTCTTAAGAAGTTAATAGGGCCTCTTTGATATAGTTTGATTCTTGTTGCCACCACTTCTAATTTAATTAAATGTTTAGCTCATAGTTCAAATGGGGGATTGTGCATTGTTTACTGTCAGTGCAACTTATTATGTTGGCCTGACAAATATTTTATTCTCATTACAGTCAGTGCAACTTGAGAGGCTAGCTCTTTATCATGATTCTAACAGGCTTCCTTGGGAGATTGATAAGAGATGGGAGGATATCAGTCCCCATGAATGGATTGAGGTTTATTCTGATTTAATAGATTCCATCTTCTCATTCTATATGATACATATCTATAACTATCAACTATATTTTGTTTATTGGTTTGTGACTCTTGCTCTTCATTTCATGTGTTTTTAATTTTTGTTCTGTACTAGATATTTGAAGATGGCATAAATGAGCCTACTGATGATCATAAGTTGGTGTCTAAGTGGGCTATGAACCGGTCATACTTGGTTTATCCTATCAATGCAGTTCTGCAGTATCACCGTCTTGGAAACCAAGAAAGAATTAATCCAGAAATTCCATTTGAGAAAGTTTCCCTTGTCCTTACGAATGTCTCTCTTACTCTTACAGAGGTATTTTACTTTTATTGGATTTTATTTATTTCTAGTATCACTCCCTGACTTTAATGCTGAACAGGAATCTAAATAAGAATACGAAAAGTCTAGAAGCCTGGATGCTTGAAATGTCTGCCTCGCTTGTCTTAGATAGTTACCTGTATTGGATATCATGCCGGATATCCTATAATTTTTGTTAGAGAATGTACGACCAAGCTTAGGAATAAGCTTTAGTCAGAATGGGCTTTCTGCAGTTGTAATTCTAATCAGAGTTTCTTTATTAACACTGACATCAGTAACTGTCTCAACTGAATCAGTAACTGCCTCTAACTGATCCCGGTCTATAAATACTAGATTCAGTTCTCATATATAAAAGCTCTATAGTTTTCGGTTCAAGTTCAGAGATCTAGCTTCTCTCTTACTCTCCCTCACTCTCGCTGGTTCTTCTCTCTGCATGTTCATTCTCAACATGATATCAAGAATATTTTTGGCTTCGTTGTTGATTTGTGAGAATGCTTTTTTTTTTAGGGTTTCCTTGTTGGATGAGTAGAGGAATCAGTGAACAATTTTGAGCGAATTTTTCCTTATTTTCTTCCTGTGATTTGGGGTATCTTAATACGATTTTATATTGTTTGTTATTGCTTCCCCCCCTGTTATTGCTTTCTTCTTTCTGATCTGGAGTCAGACGTGCTACATTTTTTTAATTTTATTTCTATCCTTTTTTTTCCTCAATTTTTTTTGTAGTTTTCATTTGGGTTCATCTTCCATTGACCCCAACTAGTTTGGGATAAATGTGATGTTGATGTTATTGCTTTCTTCCTGTCATATTTTCATTTTGATAAAAGAAGAAAAATGTATTGGAGTGTTAAAGATATGAAGAGATAAGAAAAGAATGAGGAGAGGGGATCTCTAACTTATTTTGGTTAAGTTTTGTGTATATGTGCATTTATGCTAATGAATTAGGTCAAGTGTAATATGAATGGTATAAGCGCAGACCAATGATGCTCAGTACATACTAACAATATTATGTCCTAACTTTTTAACACTCCTCATTTATCTGCATCTCCTTGAAATTACTTTTTTTAACTTTTCCACCCTGAACTACAGGCTCAGTATCATGATTGGATTAAACTTTTGGAAGCTGTTTCAAGATATAAAACATATATGGAAGTTTCTCATTTACGACCTGCAGTTCCCATCTCAAAGGCTCCTTATTTATGGTGGCAGTATGCTGCACGGGCTGCGCTCCAGCAGCAGAAGATGTGGTAACTTAAATTGTTGTTCTGTTGAAATAAATCAGCTACTTTTTAATGATATATGTTTTTCAGAGTTCAGAAGTTTCTCAGTAATGTGGATGCTGTGCTATTCTCATTCATTCTTGGATTTAAGGCTGACTTTATGCTCTTTGTGTTAAATCAGTTACCGCTTGTCTTGGGACCAAATTCGGCATCTTTGTCAGTGTCGGCGACGATACATTCAGTTGTACGTGACTTCTCTTCAAGATTTATCACATGTCAACCGCACAGAACTAAGAGAAATAGAGAAGGATCTCGATTCGAAAGTGATTCTTCTATGGAGGTGTGTATATCACTTTAGATGCTCATTGTGGTGATGATTATTGAAGGTTGTAGTGTTTGTTCTAAAGAATATCAAGCTTTTATTCTATACCTTGTGACTAATGTTTTTCCATTTCTAGAATAACTAAAAAATCATTTCTGATTTTGTATAGAAATCTTAGATGCTTGGTTTTTTATGCATGCAAGATTCACTGGGATGGAGAAGCTTGTTACTTCTAGTTTTGTAGGAATCTGTTTAGAGAAGAGGAATGCTAGCAACAAACTTAACACACTTCTATCATTGGGCGAACTTCATGTGGTCCCACTAAATATAAATCTCTTCTTCATTGTCACCACGAAGGAATGCATTCTTAATGTCAAGTTGATACAATGGCCAATGCCCAGTAGTTGCCATGGCAAGAAAGAGACTAACAGAAGCCATTTTGGCCAATGGAGAGAACATGTCACTGTAATCAAGACCATAAGTTTGAGTGTTACCTTTTGCAACTAGACTAGCTTTGAGACGATCAATATGTCTGTTTGGGCCGACCTTGATAGCATAAACCCAACGACACCCAACAATCTTCTTCCCTTAGGAAAGAGAAACCAAGTTCTCTTTACCACTATGCTCAAGGGCATTCGTCTGATCAATCATGACTTGATGCCAATCAATATGTGAAAGGGCCTCACCTACAGTGTTAGGGAGCTGAACAGAGGACAAGGAAGTCACAAAAGCATAACATGATGGAGACAAATGATGAAAACTTAAGAAATTATGCATAGGATAAGGGTTACGAGTGGATCAAATACCTTTCCGAATGACAATGGGAAATTTCATAAACAAACTCGCTAGGGTCACATGGATCCGTAGTAGGTAAAGCGTCTGGAACATGACATGATTCAAATGGGCTCAGGACTGCCTCCTCTGTTATAGGAATGAATGACCGTTTGGGTTGCAGAGGTTGGATTGACTTGACTTGCTCAGATTGATAGTTATAGATTCTGGGGGTTGTACTTGCAAGGGAGATAGATAGAGGAGGACCGAAATATGGAATGGGTAAAACTTCAGAAATTATATTTGAGTAAGTAGAAGAAGCGAAGTAGGGCGTGTCTTCGAAAAAGGTGACATCTAGGGGTGTTCAAAAAAACCAAATGATCCAAACCAATCCATAAACTGAATCAAACCCGTTCTAAAAACCGTTTTTTATAAAACGGTTTAAAAAACCAACGCAATTTTTTAATTTTGGTTTAGGTTCGGTTATCCATTTTCACAACAGTTTGGATATCCAACATAACCAAACCATATCCATTTTTTTAATAATTTTTTATTTTTACTTTTTAACCCTATCTTCAATATTCAGAATCTCTTATTTTTGAGCCCATGAACCCTAACTCCCAATTTCGCAATTTTAATGGATTTGCAGTAACTCTTGAATGGAAAAAGGAGTAGAGATTATACTTTTTTTTTATTTGGGACAGGAAAGAAAAATTTGAATCTGATGCTGGAAAAGTAAAAATTTACATGCTTTGCTTGGATGCAGCAACGTGGTGCCATAACCAGACGCCAGAGTTCAAAGGTTAATGACTCAACATGGTGACATTCAATACGACCACATACACATCTTAGTTCCAATCCAACTCTTAATCCATTTGCAAATTTGTTCCACTTCCCATCTCCTATCTCCTCCCATTACATTTTATAGTTTTTCGTTTTGAATCGTTACAATCAAAACCGGTTTTGATTGATTTTAAATCAAAACCGGTTTCAAACGGGTTTGGATAAATAAAAACCGATTTTGATAAAAAAAACCGGTTCGGTTTTAAAACCAAACCGTTTAAAATCAGTTCGATTTTTGTCGAAACCGGTTATGAACCGCTCCATGCACACCCCTAGTGACATCGACAGAGGTATACCGTCAGCGTGTGACAGGAGAATAACAGTGATATATCCCTTTTGTAATTTGGAATTACCAAGGAAGACACATTTAATAGAACGAGGAGATAACTTGTCTCGACCCGGAGAAAGATCATGGATAAAACAAGTACACCTAAACACTCATGGGGGACAGGATATATAGGACAATTGAGAACTAACAACCAAAGAGGTTCTTGATTATTGATTGTTAATGAAGACTTACAGTTGATCAAATAGCAAGCAGTCAAGACAACTTCACCACAAAAATGCAAAGGCATTTTAGCTTGTAATAATAATGTTCGAGCTGTTTCAATAAGATGGTGATTTTTTCTTTCAGCCACTCTATTTTGTTTTATTTTTTTGGGGAGTACGTGCACATGATGATTGATTTTAAGTACCATGAGAAGGTATAAACGATGAGAAGTAAGTGGAAAAATATTCTTTAGCATTATCACAACATTAAATTTTCATGCACTTGCCAAATTGATTTTTAATTTCAGTATGAAAAGATTGGAATATGGATAATACTTTGAACCTTTCTTTTTATTAAGATAACCTAGTACATCGAGAAAATTCATAAAAAAAAGTAACAAAATATTTGAACTTCAGAGAGGGGACAAAACTTGGACCCCATACATCAGAATGAATTATAGAGAAAATAGACTCTGCTTGACTCTTAACCTGACTCATAAATGAGGCCCTGACATGCTTCCTAAGTTGACAAGACTTATAATTGAAAGACTTGAAATTAACAAGACTTGGAACTATTTGCTGAAGTTTTGACAGACTAGGATGACCGAGATGCTGATGGAGAAGACTAGGGGGTGCAGTAGCAACATACACATTATGAGGGGTTGACTTGAGATGATAAAGTCCTTGTGATTCATGTCCTACACCAATCGTCCATTCCGTACCAAGGTCTTGGATAATAAAAGAATCAAAATTAAATGTGATTGAACAATTAAGAGATTTGGTAAGCTGACTTAAGGAAATCAAATTAAAAGGACATTCAGGTATAAACAAGACTGATTTTAATGGTATAGATGAAGTGAGTGAAACATGACCAATGCCTTGGGTAGATAATCTAGAATCAGTGGTGGAGCCAGGAAATAATTTTAACCTGTGCCAAAAAATCCAGCCAGGTAGAACCTAGCAGCCAGTGCTAAGGCTGTACCATTTAATTTCTCGAAGGTGATTGTTGGACTCCCAGAGCAAGCATAAGAGGAAAATTACCGTTATGATTGGTGACTCGGGATGAATGATGAATCTCAGAATTAGAGTCACTTGGACTTGAGGCCATAATTGTTCAAGAAGACTACTGATAGAAATAATACACGTTCTAGAACAGAGAACAGAATAAACCTGAACAGAAAATGCAATAAAATGAAGGAATAATGCTTGAATAAGGTGGGAACCAAGACCCACTATTAAATCTGAACTAGAAATGGGAATACGACAACCAAGGTGTAACAAGTAGGCTTTGGCAACCTAGGAGAAACTGGCAGCATAACGAACTGGAAGGTGGTGCGTGCACTTCACGCGCCGTCAGAGGGGGCGTGCGTGGGACTCACGCTCTGACTGAGGCAGAGTGCGTGGGAAGGATTCCGGTTGTGGCGCTTCGGCGCGGTTGTAGATTAGAGGTTTCTTCTGACTTGAAAGTGATTGGTTTGGTGTGGTGGGTTTTAATGTTGATGGTGAAATCTTGTTTGGCAATGACAAATTGTGAGGGATTATAAAGAGGAAGAGAAATTGCCTAACCCTAATGGCTGGAGAGGAACCCAGCTCTTGATACCATGTTGAAAGGATTTTTTGTTAATAACTTAAGGAAGAAACCTCGGCCCAATCCATTATATATAGGAATTACAATCAGTAATAAAAGGGGAACAAAATAAAGCCAAAACTTACAAAAATCTAACTAATTAATTATTGAAACACAATCCCTAAAATAGAAGATATTAGAAGATATTATTAAACATATCCTTTTAATTCTCAAGATAAATCCCTGTATTATACTGATAGCTAATTAATTTATCAAGGGAAGACAAATTCTTCCGCTTCTTGTCGACAAGCTGGCAGCTTGCAGTCTAGTTCTTTAAAGACCCTAGAACCATAAACAACTTAAATTATGTGGACCTTATTTTGATTTTCATCATGGCTCAGCCTGTGATTATATTGAAGGACTGATTTATATTGGCCTACTTAGGCTTTCACCAAAATTGGGTCAAAGTCTTAGACATGCTAAACAGCACATTTTGGATGTTTAATTGTTGAAATTTTGCTGCCAACATTGAGTTTTCCAAAACCATTTCATTATGAGATCTAACTGGTATAAACCCTTATGATGCATGGTAAAAACTCCAATGTTTTTTTTTTTTTTTAAGCATGAGTAATTATTGTTTTTTTACCAAGTTAATCTGATTGTAGTATTAAGTACCATACAATGTGTAGAATTCAGATGCAGATGGAAGCTGTGGCTTATGATTAGTAGCAAAATAAAATGTACTCTTTGTATGATTCAAAATTATAGTTTTCCGAGGAATTGTGATCAAGAGGTTAGAATCACATGTAATTAAGAATCAGCATCACCTTTATCCCAAACTAGATTGGGACATGTAATTACTTATAACTTAAAAAAAAAATTATTGAAAGAAAAAGTTTTAAGGATGATTTCTTATCCACCTTTGCCTTTGTGTTGTCCTTTTATCAAAGAAATTTAGCATAAGGTGAAAAAAATTAAGATGCACATTTTTCTTTGGGAGAATCCAAATTAGTGAACTATTAAAAGTATTTGCTAAGAAGGAAAAACAACCTTTTGACGTAGTTATGTATAAAATATTTGCTTATATAATCACTCCTAATGGTTATTGTTGGTTAATGGTGAATATTTTATTTGAGAGTTCTATTTTGGAATCCTACCGTTTTTTGAAGGAAAGGGGTGGGGAGAGGGGATAGAAGGAGAAGAAAGAGGTTTTTATAACTAGAGGGAAAAATAAAAGAAAGTAAAACAGATGACGATATAGAGCAAGATACTTGAACTTAAAAAGCACTTTAACATACCTTTGCAAGTCCATCAAAGAAAGCAATTCTAATAAACCATGACCCTAACCAAGGGAAAGCCATAAAGACGGCTCTATTCCATAGAAGTGTGAAGATAATAAACTTTGCTTAAGTTATAAGCTCACTGCTATTTTCAGGATAGTTTTCTTCACAGCTCCTCCGATAAGCTGGAAGACTAAACCATATTAACCAATATCTTTCTGAATTATTTTTGGTTTTAGTTTCTTTTTCTTCTTCTACTACCACTGAGAATGTGTTATCCATATTTTTGGGGTACCAATTTATTCTTGCACCAATATATGTTCATTTATAATGAAAGGCAATTTCTATTTTTGTCCCCTTTTTTTTCTTGGTAATCTATAGGCTACTAGCTCATGCCAAGGTTGAATCTGTGAAATCCAAGGTAGCAGCTGAAGAAAGGAGGATCAAGAAAAAGGGCTGGTTTTCATTTAGATGGTATGCCATCAACTTAATTATTTCTACATATTCTTGTCACTTGGGACTGTTTTGCTTCATGTTTTTCTTGTGTTGGATTAAATTTCAGCAACATTTCCTGGTCTTGCTGAAGTCTTTTTTTTTGATAGATTTTGTCTGCACACATGGAGATTTACCATAGTTGCATTTTTATTTAGGCGTGCTGACACAGAAGAAACCTCTCCGGATGATGCTTCTGAGGGCCAACAGCTTACAGAAGAAAGTTTGACTAAAGATGAATGGCATGCAATCAATAAGTTACTAAGTTACCAGCCTGATGACGAGTTGATGCCAAGACCCGCAAAAGATATGCAGAATATGGTCCAGTTTCTGGTAACTGTATCTATTGGTCAGGGTGCTGCTAGGATTATCAGTGTGAATCAGGTAGAAATTGTCTGTGGTCGATTTGAGCAACTTCAAGTGTCAACAAAGTTCAAGCATCGCAGCGTTTACTGTGATGTGTTACTGAAGTTTTATGGTTTATCTGCTCCTGAAGGTTCACTTTCCCAGGTTTGCCTCTTTATTATTTATAGTGAATAAATATTGTATTTAATTTTTATGTTACTGAAATAACCATTGGATAAGTAAACTGTCGTGCAGACTTGAATTATCTCTCTCTATATATATATATATGTATATATATCTATCTATCTATATATATATATATATATATATATATCACTCTCTATTAAACCCGGACTAGTGAGGGTAGGGGTGAGAGAAATCCTTGTACGCAGCTTTACTCTTTCATATTTGGAAAGAGATTGTTTCCCGGATTTGAATCCGTGAAAGGAACATCTTTACCACTGCTCTAGGCTCGCCTCTCTCTCTACATATATATTACTGTTTTTTTATCTCTTGTAACTTGCATTTGCATTCCTTTTTTTTTTTTCCAGCTCTACTATTTTGCGCATACTTATTTTTTTGCAGGTTCTTTAAAATCCTATATTGTGTGCAGTTTGCTAATATAATTGATGTTTAACAATTCTTCTTTTTAGATTTTTTTGTATGCTTGTTCATAGTTCTTGGGAACTTGATTGCAGAGTGTTTATAGTGAGCAAAAGGTGAATGCATTAGTGGCTAGTTTTGTGCACTTGCCAATTGGGGAGAATATTGACTGGAGATTGTCAGCGACAATTGCTCCCTGCCATGTTACGGTGATTTCTTGATCCCTGGGAGAGTAAAAAAGGAGAAATTTTATTATTTGAATCTCTTATCTTCCATTTTCTTCTTCTCTGTCTTAATGATTTCTTTTCTTATAATGAAACTCTTTACACTCCCCTTAAAATTACTATGAGCTAAGACCCATAGCAGAACCCAAAAGTCAATTTTATCCTATAAGAGTTGCAATGAAAGTAATATCTCTACAAAAAGTTTGGGATTGGATTCTTGTTAAATACACGACATCCTAAACTACATATAGATACGTCTGAGCCTTTACCTCCTTCCAAATCCTCAAAACGGAGTAGACAAATGTATTTAAAAGACTGTTGACAGATTGGTTAGTCGTCAAATATGCTAAGAACTAAATTCTTGAAAAGGGGTAGGTTTCAAACTCATACTAAAAAAAAACTTGTAACGCCCAAATGCTTGAAATCAATTTATTTTTATTTAGAAGGTTCTTGCTTTTCATCGGCTTTATATTCAGAATATCTGTTACTCTTTGCTTACAGGTTTTGATGGAAAGTATTGATCGTATCTTAGAGTTTTTGAAGCGAAGCAAGGCAGTCAGTCCTACTGTTGCATTGGAGACAGCTACTGCCTTGCAGGTAATTATGGCCTTGTATTCGACTTTTGGGTAAAAGATTTTTGAACTAACAAATAAATTATTGAGAAGAAGCCCACCATTTTAATGCTTGAATATTCGTTCCGCTAATTGTTTTAATGTTTTTTGTTTGAGCTTTCAATTACACCTGATATAAATGAAGGATTCTTTGACTTAATCGCTTCATATTTATCACATGGCTTAAAATTCTTGACTCTCACAGCATAATGGCATGCTACTGCTTTACTTTAAACATTAGATATTGTGTAGTTATATGATTTGAAAATTACTACCACGAAGATTAAGAGATCAAGAATTGGTGTTTCAACATCAACATCAACAACACCTTTATCCCAAACTAGTTGGGATCGATGGTAGATGAGCCCAAATGAAAGATACGGAAAGTTTGAGAAAAAAGGAAAAAGAAGAACACATAAATAAATAAACAAGAGAAAAAAGATTGAAAGGAAAAATGAAATAAGAGAAAAGAAGGAAGAAAGACACAGAGAGGGAGATAAAGAGGAAAATGACTAGAAATTAAAGTAAAAAAATAAATAGATAAAATAAAGATAATATATATTTAGAAGTAAAAATAAAAGGGATATAGGAAAAAAAAAGTTAAGAGAAATAAGATGGGGAAGGGGATAAAAGAAAAGAAGGGGAAAAGGAGAGGGGGGAGATGAAGAGGAAAATGACTAAAAATGGACTATTTGAAATATAGGAATAAGAACGGGTCTAATCCTCCATCATGCTTATAGCTTTTCTCCATTCCGTCCTAAGATACACCGTCCGCCAATCTATATCTCAATCCATTAAGTCTTGTTTTACTTCCTTCCCCCAACTAAGTTTCGGTGTACCTCTACCTCTCTGTGTCGAGCTCTTGGTAAATTTTTTTGTTCTTGCGGGAGCATCCAGGGGCCTTCTCATGGCTAGTATTGGTGTTTAATAGAGATTCTCATGGCTAGTATTGGTGTTTAATAGAGAGAAATGCTGTATTACTTTTATGCAGTAAGATACTTGACATTAAGGCGATTCATTGGCTTCACATTAAAATTTTCATTTTAATGCTAAGGTTGTGTAGCTAAGTATCATGAACCAACTATTCCCAAATTTTTAGTTGTTGGTAGAAATTACCTGAATCATTTTATGTGTAACATATGCCTCACGCAAAGGGCATTTGGACTTGAAGCCTGGACATTGCACAACTTGTTATGAATTTAACATTTATTTAAAAAATTTAGGGCAACAAGGTTCAAACTTTTATTGATTTTTTTTTTTTTTGCTTTTATGTTCTGTAGGATATAATTTCTTTATTCCTTGTGATTCCTCCTCTATTGTTCAGAAATGTTATTTTGTGTTAAAGAAGAGTCCATTAGTGAGTGAACCAAGTGCCCTTAAGGCTTAGAATTTGGATCCATCGAAATTTCAAAGTAAATTGGAAGAAAAAGGAAACATGTAATAAAATGGAACATGTATTTAGGGCTCCAATGTTTCTTTCAAAAAAAGTCTTCATATAATATTTTCCTCTAGTAATTATTGAGTGGGAACCTGTTGTAGCTTTATACCCTATCTGGGCTATCTTTTTTTTTAACTGGTAATTACGTGGGCAGGTGAAGTTTGAGAAAGTGACTCGCAGAGCACAAGAGCAATTTCAAATGGTTTTAGAGGAACAAAGCAGGTTATAATCTGTCGTTATTCTTTTTTCTTTTACTTATTTTGGGATGCGTTTGGTTTCTTTGTTTTAATGCTTGCTGTTGATTCGTTTTTTTCTGGTTCCTTTGTCTATATACCTGTAAAGAACCTATTCAACCCAAAAGCTTAAGTTGGTTGGTGAGGTTATATTAATGGTTTTATATATCTCTAACACGCCCCCTCACAAGAGAGCCCATTGGGCTTGATGGGTGGACAATGCACAGGCTCACCTACTTATGCTAAGAAATTTCACAAGAGAAAGTAGGGGCGGGAGGATCGAACCCGAAACACCAAGACTCTGATACCATATAAAAAATCAATTCAACCCAAAAACTTTGTGGGTGAGGCTATATTAATGGTTTTATATATCTCTAACAATACCTATGGAAATTTTTGTAGTGTTCATCAAGCTAGTAATCCCGTATGCTTGAATAGGAAATAAAAACGGAAATATTTGAATCTTGATTTCCTAAATACCTTTGGGGGGAAGCTGTTCTCACTGCCTCATATTTGATCAATCAAATGCCATCTCGCATTCTCAAATTTCAGTCTCCTTTTTCTAGTCTTTTCCGCACCTTCCCTTCCTTCCAAGGCGTCTCCTCCCTACCTCTCAAGTTATTTGGTTGTGTTGTATTTGTCCATATTCCCTCTCATCAACGATCTAAGCTTGATCCCAAGTCTCTCCGGTGTGTCTTTCTTGGTTATTCTCCTACTCAACGTGGCTATAAGTGTTATTCTCCCTCTCTTCGTAAGGTCTTTGTCTCTATGGATGTCACCTTTTCTGAGACTCAACCTTACTTTCCCTTGACTTCTCTTCAGGGGGAGTCTATAGGAGCAGATGAAGATCAGTCATGAGAAACTACTGATGCCACAATATTACCTCTACTATTGGAAACAGGGGGAGCTACAGAATCCTCACCATCCGGAGCCTCCTCAAAGTGGGGACAAGTTTATAGCAGGCGAAAGCCTCTTCAAAGTGTAAATAATCCAGAGCCTCTACATTGCCAGGATTCTGAACCATGTTCTAGTTCCAGCACCCCAACACTTGAGTGCCATGATCAAAATGCTCTACACTTTCCTATTGCTCTCAGAAAAGGTACTCGATCTTATACTACTCATCCTATTCCTAATCATATTTCATATGAAAAGTTGTCCCCAGGGTTCCGTGCTTTCAATACTTTGTTGGATAGTACAAAGATACAGAGAAATATACATGAGGCTCTCGATGATCAAGAGGGATGCTGTCTTTGAAGAAATGAATGCTTTAGAAAGAATTGGAACTTGGGAGATAGTGACCTTACCAAAGGGAAAACAGGCAGTAGGATGCAAATGAGTTTTTACAATAAAATTCAATGCAGATGATAGCATCAACAGATACAAGGCAAGATTGGTTGCAAAAGGGTTCACGCAAACTCATGGGATAGATTATCATGAGACTTTTGCTCCAGTTGCTAAAGTCAATACCATCCGAGTTCTTTTATCACTTGTTGCCAACCTAGATTGGCCTCTGCAACAGTTGGATGTGAAGAATGCATTCCTAAATGGTGACTTACATGAAGAAGTCTATATGGATCCTCCACCTGGTTTTGAAAAGGGAAATGGATCAGTGTGTAAACTAAAAAAGTCTCTATATGGGTTGAAACACTCTCCTAGAGAATGGTTTGACAAATTCACACAAGCTGTCAAAAGAAGAGGCTTCATTCAAGCACAGACTGATCACACTCTCTTCCACAAATACTCTAAGGATGGTAAAATTGCTATTCTTATTGTGTACGTAGATGACATAGTTCTTACAGGTGACGATATTGAGGAATTGAACTCCTTGAAGAAGTATCTAGCAGCTCAGTTTGAATTAAAGGATCTTGGCATTCACAAATATTTCCTTGGTATGGAAGTTGCTAGGAGCAAAACAGGCATCACTCTCACACAAAAGAAATATGTTCTAGATCTTTTGTTGGAAACTGGAATGTTAGGGTGTAAGCCTGCTGATTCATCTTTGGAACCAAATACCAAGTTAGGTATTGAAGATGGGAATGAGGTGGATAAAGAACAATATCAGAGATTGGTTGGCAAACTAATTTACTTATCTCACACGCGTCCTGACATTGCCTTTGCGGTGAGTATGATTAGTCAATTCATGCACTCACCCAAGGAGAAGCATCTTAGTGCAGTCTATAGGGTGCTCAGATACCTCAAGAACACTCCAAGAGGATTTTTCTTTAAAAAGGGGTATAAAAGGACAATTGAAGTCTACATTGATGCAGATTGGGCAGGCTCATTAGTGGACAGGACATCTACCTCAGGCTATTGCACCTATGTGTGGGGAAATCTTGTTACTTGGAGAAGCAAAAAGCAAACGGTGGTTGCAAGAAGTAGTGCTGAAGCAGAATTTCGAGCTTTAGCTCATGGAGTTTGTGAAGGAATTGGTTGAGAAGACTTCTTCAAGAGTTGAAGATTTCATATTCCCTACCAATTGTGACAACAAGGTAGCTGTCAGAATTGCTCAAAATCTTGTGCATCATGATCGAACAAAGCACGTGGAAGTTGATCGCCAATTCATCAAAGAAAAATTAGATGATGGAAGTGTGCGTATGATGTATGTTTCTACCAAAGAGCAGACTACAGATATCCTTACAAAGGGCCTACACCGTCCAACATTCGAAGACTTGATTGGCAAGTTGGGAATGATCAACATTTCCCTCCCAACTTGAGGGGGAGTGTAGGAAATCAGGATTCAAATATTTCCGTTTTTATTTCCTATTAATTAGGATTGATTATGATTGATTGATTAGGATTGATTAGTCATCGCTGAGTCATTCTTAGCGATTCTTTCTTGTATAAATACTCCTTATGTAATTTATTCAAATCAATACAAAGAAATACAAAATTCTTTAGTTTGAAATATTGAGTATTTATGTGGTGGCTAGGTAAGCTTTTTCAGAGGAATTTGTGAAGATTAAATAATTGCCAGTGGCAGAGTTATTCATCCGTTGGCTATATGTAACAATGGAAATCTATTTTTTTTTTTTTTTTAAGCACTGGCAATTTTGGCATGCATATTGAAATATTTGAATGTTCAGTGCATGATTTCTTTTTCATTTTATTTTATTAATGGTTTTCTGTTAAGTTGAAAAGGCATATAATGCTCATTTACAGATTCTTGTTGACTGATTTCTCAGATTTGCCTTTGATATTGATCTTGATGCTCCAAAAGTTAGAGTTCCTCTCAGATCTAGTGGTTCAGACAGATGTGATAGTCATTTTCTTTTGGATTTTGGTCATTTTACAATGCACACTGCGGTATGTTTTTTTGAGATATGAGGTTTTGAGTTGTGCTTATGTTGCTTGGCGTTTTCTTAAATGATTAAGTTTTCTCACAGGAAAGCCAGTGTGATCAGCAGCGGCAGAATCTTTATTCTCGGTTTTACGTATCTGGACGAGATATCGCTGCTTTTTTTACGGACTGTGGCTCTGATTTCGGGAGCTGCAGCTTGGTGATGCCAGATTATGATAGTCAAATACTGAACTCCCCCATTACCGAAAAAGTTGAAAATGTCTATTCTCTAATTGATAGGTGTGGAATGGCAGTACTTGTTAATCAGGTTTGTTTGTTATATACTTATCCAAACTGCTCTGTAGTAATTTTTGGATGATGTTTTAATGAGCATAATTTGTTGTTATGATGTTTCTCTCTCTTTCTACTCAAGATTAAAGTGCCTCATCCTAGTTACCCATCCACTCTTATTTCCATTCAAGTGCCGAACCTTGGTGTTCACTTTTCATCAGAGAGATATTTCAGAATCATGGAACTGCTGAACATATTGTATAAGACTATGGAAACTTGTAGTGAGCCTCCAGCTGATAGTTTGCAATCCAAACTTGCTCCTTGGAGTCCTTCAGATCTTGCTTCTGATGGTAGAATCCTAGTTTGGAAGGTATTTCCAATTCTTTGTAAATTTACACATTAGACCATTACTTTAAGGTAATTTTTTATTTTAGTCAAGAATTCAAATAATGTTCATTTTACAGGGAATTGGCAACTCTGTTGCTACGTGGCATCCTTGTTTCCTAGTGCTTTCAGGATCGTATCTTTATGTATTTGAATCTGCAAAGTCCCAAAGTTACCAGCGATGCCTAAGGTTTTATATATCATTTTCACTTTTGTTTCTTGGACATTAACTCCAATGTTTCTTTATGGAAAAAAAAAAAAAACTTATTGAAGAGAAGAGTTTGCATGGAGTGTAAGCTATCATATGAAATAGAAAATGATACAATAATCTACCAAAAAAGAGAGAGAATTGAGCAAGGTTCCCCATTTGTATGCATGCAGAGAGAATTTAGCAGTGTAAACATCTAAGGAAAGGTTCCCTCCTTTTTGAAATAATAATCCTCTCCCATGAGTAGTCTTAGAGGTACTGAAGAATCCTCTCCACGAAAGGGTCATACATGAACTAACTAAATGTGCTAACAGCAAAGGCCAGATCAGGTTTAGTATGACTTGATTAGTCAATCATCCTACCAGTCGCTAATATCTTGCTTTGTCAACTGGAGGGGCTCTTCTCTTTTTTTCCCAATTTGTTATTTTGCTTGATAGGGGTGTTGGTGGTTTTCGACCCATGTTTTCCAGGCTCTTTCAAAAGATCAAGAACATACTTTTGTTGACAAATAAGAATACCCTGCTTGGAATCAGCTTCTTCAATTCCAAGAAATATACGAGCTTCCCAAGTTCTTTGATTTCAAATTCGGTAGTTAATCTTTTCTGCAAGAGGCATATCTCCACTGGATCATCATCGACTGTTATAATGATATAATTTATATAAACAAGAAGAACAATTAGTTTTTCCTTTTGGGAATGTTTGAGAAAAAAGGTATAATCTCCTTGACTATGCTTGTATGCCAACGACGTCATGACTTCGGTAAACCTTCCAAACCAAGTTTGGGTAGATTGTTTTAAGCCTTATAGGGCCTTCTTCAATCTACAGATTTTGTTTCCCCCAGTTATGGAGTCAAACCCTAGTGGAATCTCCATGTAGTCTTTCTCTTCCAATTCACCATTGGAGAATGCATTCTTCACATCTTATTATTCCTCACAGATTATGACAGTAATTCCTATTATTGCTCCACAGATATCACCTATGCTTCTTATGATTGAATCAATTTAGTCACTGATTAGGCTTTTTCAAATTCAGGAATGTTATTTATTTTTATTTTTTTCAGAAATGTATTACTATAAAGAAAATAAAACAAATAAATAAAATCAAAAAGAAAAAGGAAAAGGTTAAAGTATCTCCCTTTTTTAACAGAAATTTTTTCTGTTAAACGTCTCTGTAGTGTGATTCCTTAGTTAGCGCGTATGCGCCCCAATTCCCAGATTTAGAGTTTTGTTGTCCCCAGTAATAAACTATACTAGTCGAGTGAAGCTACTTCTGCGCAGGTGGAACACACACACTTGTTAAGCGTCAATCAGAATAGTAATAAAAGTAGAATGTAAAAGGAGAGATAATCAAACCATAATCTCAAAAACAGCAAAATACTGAAAATACTGAAGTCAAAATAAATGGTGAAGTGTGTGACAATTCACTTCGGTATATTTATTATTTGTGAAGGTAGGGATGCTGGAAAATTGGGACCATCTTGGGCGGGGAAACCATAGGGGGAGAGACCTTCTTAGCCTCTCAAATTGCTCTAGAACTATTTTACCGTTCAGTTTCTTGTATTTTCATTAAGTTTCCATCACTGTTTTTGTTATCTAATGCCATTTTGTAATGTTGTACTGTTTACACGTTTCTATATCAATATCAAACTTCCTTTACTTCTATGCAATCTTTCCCTGTGTTGGTTGATACCTATGATTATCCTATGCAAAGTGAATCATATTTTGGTTGATACCATTATAACATCTTGTATAGACTGAAGTCCACATCCCTTTTACAATGACGCCATCTTTTCCAACTTCTTGACTTGCCTTATAACTTTTATATGATTTTGCTGTGATTATAGCTTTTGGATGGAATTTTTTATTTGAAAATTAAAATTTTTGGTATTTTTGTAATTTGGTCTTTGGACTCTGCAGCATGGCTGGTAGGCAAGTCATTGATGTTCCCCCAACAAGTGTTGGTGGTTCCCCATTTTGTATTGCTGTAAGCACCAGGGGGGTGGACATTCAGAAGGTAGGCTAAACAAGTTCTACATTAATCTTGAAAGAAGCATGATGTTCTATTTTCTGAAATGATCAATTTATACCATTACTGTTCATAATGGAGTTTGGTTTTTATCGTTTGCATATCTTTGTCATGACTCGGTGTTATGTTTTTCATGTTTAGGATTTGGATGGCAATTGTTGTTGGTGATTGTTCATAAACTGTAGTTTTTGTAAGAAAAATGAAAATTGAGGAATCGAGAGTGAGTACAAGTAAAAAGTGGGCTAGCAGATTGTTTTTATAGAAACAACCATGCCATATCCTAGTTGGTCGGGCCAGCTACATTGATTACAAAAAAATTGACCGATAACATCTATGTTACCTACACTGCTTACAAAACATGGAACACCGGAAACCATGAACAAGTTAATGGTAGTTGGCTTGTGGTGAATAACATTTGCCCCATTGTTTCTGAACCTGAGCTGCACATTACACACATTTTTGGAGAAAGAGTTGTGTGAAGCCAACTAGCAACAAATTAACTCTGTTAAGTGCCACTGTCTAGACAAAAGGAACACATTTTTAGGGTATTTTAAATTTCTAAATTTTTTTATCAAGAAAGAATCGACGAGTGTTTGGAGAGTGGCTCAAAAAAAGGAAGAGTTAAGAAAAGATGAAACGAGAGACATTTAATGAAATCCTTGTCTTGAAACAACTTAGATTGTAGTCTATAGATGAAAAACAATGGTTGCAAAGATACTAGCGACCCTAATTACTTTAATGACATGATTTGGTTAGTCTATACAATGAATTTAGATGTTAACAAATATAGTCACTGTTTATATTATAACACTCCACCTCAAGCTGGAGCATATAAGTCATATGCAATTCTGCACCAGGCTTGTTACATACATAACTCAGTTGGAGACCTCCCAATGTCTTAGTGAAGAGATACACCGGTTGATTATTTGAGTGGACAAAGCTTACGATGATGTCTCTGGATGAGATTTTCTTTCTATTACAAAGTTATCAAGTGCGGATTACGGCTAACCCTGAAAAATACTATAGCGCTATAGTGAGATGTTTTGCGGAAATAGCGGAATAGATCAATAGAACCTAGAATTAGCTACTCTTATTAAAATATCATGAAGCTGGTCTTGTTTAAATGTCACAAAGCAATGTTCAATAAAGTCTATTTTTGCTAAGCCTAAAATTAAAAATATAATATACGTTTGCTTTAGCTTTCTAAAATTTGTCATGAGGCTGTTGTTGTTAAAATGTCACAAACAAAGACAGCTAAAAAAAAAAAAAAAAAACAGAGACTAAGCTTTGGGAAAAAACAGAGACTGGGCATAACATATCAGAGTTCAAACTCCAAAACTATGTTAAGAAAAAAACAGACGGGTAGAAAAAAAGAGAGAACAATTTACCAAAAAAGAAGAAGAAAAGAAAACAGAGAGAACCTAGAACAGAGAGTTATCGTCGGTAGTCAGTCATTGCTTGCCGTTCGCTATTTGCTGGAAGTGGAAGGGCTGGTCGCTGATGGTTTAACATAAGAGAGAGAGGGGGTTTTGCGTACGAGAGAGAGAATAGAGTCAGATTACAAATAAGGGTTAAAAGATAATTTAACCCTTAAAAAAAGACTATTGGGTCACTAAATGAAGGGCAAAAATGGAATTTTGAAGCCCTTTTCTGTAGTGGCGAAATCTCTTGTAGAAGTGTACACAACAACCACAAAAGAAACCAATGCGTTGCATAACGGTTTGTAGCTTTTGGTCTTTGCAACGTGCAACAAGAATGCGACACAACTTGGTTATCATAGACGACTGTCTTCTCCATAACCTCTCCAAATTGGAGCTTTGAGCAGTTATTTTAACCAAATGAGCTTGCATGTTGTTGAGGTCATGCATTGATACTTTGCATCAACGTTTCTTATCTTGCAATCCCATTTTGCTTCTTTCTTTTCTATAACATCAGGTTACCTTGATGAATTGATAGAACCTATATATGAACCATGTATTAGAGATATGAACCATGTATTAGTAGGGGTGCTTGCTTAATCAACATCTGAGTATCCAATAATTAGAGGGTAACCTTTATCTCCGTATACTAGGCCTTTTTTTCTAGGTCTTTATCACTTCATCCCAATGTTCTTCACAAGGTGAATATAGGAAATGACTTGCCACATTGATTGCTTAAGATATATATGGACAATTAACTTTGAGGTTTGCAGTTTCCTTATTAACCTTTTGCATCTTCCTAGATCCGAAAGTTTCTCCCTTTGATTTAGATTTTAGGAGTTTAGTATTTGGACTCATAGGAGTTTCAACTAGTTTTGCATTTAACATGCTAGTTTCCTCAACAATTTCCATGACATACTTCTTTCATTAAAATACGACATCTTTCGTTTGATTGTGTCATCTTTGTACCAATGAAGTATCGAAGTTTGCCAAGTTCTTTGGTTTGAAAGTGAAGACCAAGATATTGTCTTATCTGAATGATGCCTTGCTGATTGTTGTCGGTAATAACAATGTCACCAACGTATACAATCAACTAAATACATCCTTGAGCTGAATGGTAGTAGAAAACCGAGTGGACATCTTAACTCCTTTTCATATCAAATTGTTGAACTACAATACTAAATCGGCCAAATTAGCCCCGAGGAGATTGCTTAAAAGACCATATGATTTTGCGAACATGATAGACCATGCTAGCAGACTCCTCTTGAGCTGAAAATCTAATTGGTTGCTGCATATAAACTTCTTTTGCGTGATCATTTCGGAGGAAAGTTTTTTTAATATGCAGTTGAAGAAGGGGCTAGTGACGAATATCAGCCATTAATAGAGATAGGTTAACAAAAGCCATGTTTGCCATATAGGCAAACCTTAATTGCAAAAACCTTTTGATGGACATCGAAACTTGTGAAGTTATGACAAACCCCACGAAATTAATATGTATCATTGGAATAAAGAACTTTGGCCTATGGCCAAACAGATTCGTATGTGATGTGAGCATTGCAAAAATGTTTCAAAGAGGGATAAATAATGAACTTGATGTGTTAGATGTATTGAAAAGAGGTTGATAAGACGTCTTACATCGTTATATTTGTCGTATGTAGTGGTTATAGTCGTTCTATATAATAGAGCCTCCACTTTACTTATGATACATGTAAATAACCTATTCAACCCAAAAGCTTAAGCTGTTGGATGAGACTAACTTAATGGCTTTATACTTCTTTAACATGTCCCCTCACACAAGAGCTCACTGGGCTTGAAGAGTGGATAATGCATAGGCCCACCTACCTGTGCTAAGAAATTCCACAAGAGAAAGTGGGGGGCGGTGAGGATCGAACTCGTGACACCGAGGCTCTGATACCATGTAATTTAACTCAAAAACTTAAGCTGTTGGGTGAGACTATCTTAATGGTTTTATACTTTTCTAACAATACACTCAGATTTAAACATTATATCTGTTTTTCATTCATCGCCTCTCTTTTCAATGTTATTCATCATGATGATGTTGCATAATTAGGTGTCTGTTTCGATCCACCTTGTGGAATATTTTAAAATATAAGTGTATTTTAGGAAACAGTGATTTTATTCTTAAGAATTAATTAGGATCCTCTTGTTTGATTATGGTTAATCCATGTAATAATTTGCTTTCTTTTCTGTTATTATAGCTTTGTGTATATGTTGTAATCTCCCTTGGGAATAATAAATATGTTAAAGAAATATAAAACCATTAATGTGACTTTTACCTAACATCTTAAGCTTTTAGGTTAAATTGATTCTTTATATGATATTGGAGCCTTTGTGACCAAGCGGTTCACCACCGTCAATTATATTAAGAAATATTAATTAAAAAAATTGTGTAGTTTCTTAGCATAGGTAGGTGGGCTTGTGCGTTCATCCTTCAAGTTCAGAGGGCTCTTGTGTGAGGGGGCATGTTAGAGAAATATGAAACCATTAATGTAGTCTAAACATAATTAAGTTTTTAGGTTGAATTGATTCTTTACACAATTGAGTACACTTTATTTCACTTTTCACACACTTAGAGTGCTTAACGATAGCCAAAAAGTTAGCTTGGGTGAGGTGGTCCACGTCCACGTAGTTTTGCCTGGTAAGCCACATTTTGATATCCTAGGTGCTGTTATCTAACTTATCAATGGAGAGTGGGACACCAACATAGTTGGTGAAGATAGAGGCTTAAGCCTTTATGGTGTCCTTGGAACTGTCGTAGCTAGATCTAGTCATGGGTCACATTAGTGGTAATTGAGAAAGAGAACTGGACAGAAGGTGCCAGAGAAGTTACAATAAAGGCGATGCAGGGTGAACAAGGAAGATTTGAGGAGAGGGGAGCTCAGCGAGCAATGTGGAACAGGTTGTGATCTAAAACAATGGGCCATGGGCTGCCACATGCGACGGAGGTGGCATGCGTGTGGGGGCTTGCTGCTACCATTGGGCGTGAAATCACCATGGCGGATTGAGGCTGGAGCCATGTTGGGATGTCAGTGGAGAAAAATTTCTGGGTGTTGGAAGGATGATGTGGCAATGAAGACCAGAAATCAGAGTGGAAACACAGTTTGGGGGCAAAAATATTCACCAATGAGTAGTAGGTGAGGCTACATTAATGATTTTATATTTCTTTAACACGAGAGCCCATTGGGTTTGAAGGATGAATGATGCATTAAGCCCAACCTCTTTGTACTTGAAACTCCATAATATTTAATTATTTTTATTAACAGATGTAGGGCAATGGGGATCGAACTCATCACCACTTAGTCATATTGGCTTTGAAACCATGTAAAAAACCAACTCAACCCAAAAGTTTAAGCTATTAAGTGAAGGCTTTTTTAATGGTTTTATTTTCTCTCACTCCCTCCCTCATACGAGAGCCAATTGGGCTTAAAGAGCGGATGATGTATCAGGCCTAGCCTATCTGTGCTAAGAAACTCCACAATATTTAATTATTTTTATTAATAGAATGGGGGCGGTAAGGATCAAACTCATGATCACTTAGTCACATCGGCTCTGATTCCAACTTGAAAGGAGAGAAACTGACAAATATTATTGATTCTAAAAAAAACATGTACAAAAGGAATACAATATATATAAAGATACTAACGAGCCTAGAGGAATAAACTCAAATACCAAAAAATAAGGAAACATAATCTGGCTAGTAGAAGAAATAAATAATTACATAATCTGACTAATAAATGAAACAAATAATAATAGATATCTTCCATATTTACAACAGGTCCATCGGGTAAGCAGGAACTAGGACTGGACTGCCTCTCATTTGTCTCCAAGCAGCTGAGAGAGCAATTGACATACTTTGTTCACTCTATAACTGATTTCAGGTCTTGTGATGGCAGCAAATTGAAGTGCTCCAGCAATAGACCTGTATTGAGTAGGATCCAAGACATAATCAGGTCCAAATTTTGTTAGTTTACAAAGATACTAGATACCCTAATTACTGTTTTCTTAGACTATACAATAAATATAGACGTTAATGAACCTAGGCACTGTTTAGATTACCAAAATGAAGAAAGACTGACAAGAGAACACTTCAGGAGAGTCTATAGACCGCAATCTGCATGTATGAAAATCCAAGACAGGAAATGATGGGAAGAGATAAAGCTTTTGACATGCCTCTGTCACGTCTCCAACTTAACTGGCAAATTCACCTAGGTTTATTTTTACATTTTTTGCCGAGGATAGTTAACTTTGTGCTGTAGCTGTGGGATCATGCTTCTTTTTTATATTGATGATTTATGAACATATATCTATATTTTGGAAGATATCTTATCTGTACTTGTAGTTTGCTTCTCTTCTCTTTTATAAATTTTTTTTTTCTAGGCTAAAATGTTTACTTTATGATAAGGAGGATTTTTTATGCTTTGATTGCTTGTTTCAGTTTTTGAATGCCAATTTATAAGTAGGGGCACAAAAAAAAAAAAAATTCTGTAAAGCTGCTAGAAAATTACTATGGGTAATGCATTAGCAATGTTATTTTTGGTTAGCTTGCTCGTGTTTTCTCACTGAAAATATGTATACCTTGCAGGCTCTGGAATCTTCTAGTACCTGGATCTTAGATTTTCGAGAGGAAGAGAAGGCTAGCTGGTCTAAAGGACTTATTCAAGCTACATATCAAGCTTCTGTATGGCATCCTGAATCTGCTTTTTTCTCATGCTTTTTGTTATGTAAAAGTTTTATTTCCTTGATCTTTAAAGTTTATTTAATAAAGGTATTTACATGCTGTATGTAGGCCCCCCCATCAGTTGATGTGCTAGGTGACTCAAAGGGTGCTACTGCTTCCTACAATGTTCTTAATACAACAAATCCAAAAACAGCTGACATTGTTATAAATGGGTCATTGGTGGAATTCAAGCTGTTTATATATGGAAAGGTCAGATGCATTTCTTTTAAGGCTTTGTCTTGCACAAGCATGAGAAATGAGGTGTGTAATGCATAGAGATATATATATTTTCTTCAGACATACTCTCATTCAGGCACATCATTAACGTTATGTTTCTTTTTGTCACGTTTCCCTAACAATTCGTGTCCAATTTGTCCAAATATCAGATTGCTAAGAGTCTCTTGTTGAACTTATTTGTGTTTTCTAGTACTTGGATTATTTGCTTAGGTTCAAAGTTGAGGATATGTTTTTGTTCAAATCCATTGAGACTTATATTTATTTTAATGTTTGTGTAGGATGGAGACAACATTGATGGAAAACTTGATGAGTCTCTAATTCTTGAAGTTGTTGCGGATGGGGGAAAGGTTTGTTCATACAAGCTTCTACGTTTTGTATTATTCTTGAATTGGAATGGCCCTAGATTGATCAATTCTTTCAATAGTCATGTTATGCACTGTTGTCATTTTCTATAGGTATGCGGATAGGTATCCCTAGGTTGTAGTGACGTTGCATGTTTAATTGCTCCAAAAGTAGTTTTTAGGAACTTGTATTATTTTTGTTGAAATTATAGGGATTCAGATAAAGAAGGAAAAGAGAGGAAAGAAATACTCAGAATAATAATATTATATTGATGTTGGCATGTAATCATATTTTATGATGTGATACAAAATTTAAATCAGTAACCCTATTTATATTAAATCTGGATTGCTAATCCTAATTAAATATAGAAACTAATCATCAAATATAATAAAATGTTAAAACCACTCCTAAGAGATAATCTAAGATATTCTAAGATACTGAAATTATATTATTAAATATTTGTTAGATATTCTAACACTCTCCCTCATGTTAAAGCTTATCAAACCGTAAGATTGTTACAGAAGAACTCTCTACAAAAGAAAAGAATAATAAAAATTTGGGTTCCACAAAAATATGGATGGAAAGGTAACTCAGGGTCGTTGAAGATGTCAGAGAGTTGAGCAATGCTAGAATGATCATCAACCTCAAAAGCTAGTTGGGATGTTGCCCAACCAATAAAGAAGAGACATAACTGGAATGATTGTAGGTAGAAATTTTGTATCACGCAATTATTGGCAACAAGTGCTAAAGTTTTGCCTCGAAGATCATTAAGAACAACATTTTGAAGCTTCAAATAATAGGAAAAAAAAATTTGAAACTAAAATTGAAATTGGAGACAGACAGCGAGATAAAAACAAGGGTGAAATTGCATGTGTCTGGAATAGGGGCAAAAACACTTCGTTTTTCTCCACCCCAATGCTATGCTAGCCTTGGAAAAGAGCCAATTGAGCAAACAAGAGCCGGGGATGGTCGGAGAAGACTTGGGTAAAGTGAACACTACTATATGACTTTCTCTGCAACAAATGTAGGGGACATAGTTCACGACAATGTTGAATCAAAGGGAATTAGTTTTGCTTGAAGACATTTTTTGGGCTAAAATAGATGCTGGGTAAATCACAAGACTAAAGAATTCAAAGGTTTGTGACATTGAGCAACAAGATAACATCCTGCAATGGGAATGGGATTGCAAATTGCTAGAGCAGAATGAGGAGCCGATAAAGAAACTAGCACTGTAGGCATGACAACTGTAGCTGGGATGGTGTCACAGGAACAATGCTCACTAAAAAAAAATTTAAGGTGGGTATCAATGACAGACTACCTAAGCAGTGCTGGTTGGACTTTTTGACGCCTTAAATAGGACAAGGGAATGTTGACTGACATAATGGCATTGGCATCGAGTGAGCGAGTGTCGGGAGGGCGGCATGTAAAATACTTTCCTTGACTGGACAAGCTGTGTGTGACGGTGATTTTGCTGACGACACTTAGTGCGATGGCTAGATTGCTCAATCACTTTAACTAGTGAAGGTTTTTGGATAGGAGATCCAACCTTGAGATGATATTAGCCAATGAATCTTATTGATAAAGGTGAATCAAATGGGGATCCATAACCTCTGTACACACTATGTTTGTAATGGAAACAGGAAATTACAATTGCAATTGTTTTTGCAGGCCAAAAATGGGGACATAATCTTATGGGTAGACATTTTAAGGTGAAAACTGATAAAAAAGCCTGAGGGTTCTAATAGTGCAGTTTGTTTTAGAGGAGGAACAACATAAATGGACATCTAAATTATTAGGCTTTGATTTTGAGATGATATACTATCCTGGCAGGGAAAACAAGGTGGTCAATATGGTCGATGAAGTTCTCACAGGTAAACTTAATTAATTTGTCAGAATTAGAAGATGAGATTCAATCTGATCAAAGCAAGGTAGTCAAAATCGAGACCTTACTTAAGATCAAAAGGGGTTGGCAAAATTGTAAATCGTGGGATCGACACAGATCGCAAAAATCTTACATTTGTAATTTTAACTATAAAAAGTAATATTTATATGGATAAATATACATGATATAAGATCAACGTGCAAAAAGAAAAATGATATTTGATTGTTCTCTAGAAATGTAAAGGAAGGATAATTGCTTAAGAGGAAAAAACAATAACTTCAAAAAAAAAAAGGGTAGAACGATGGAGAGTGCAATGGGAAAGAGGGGCCCATTAGATAAAAGGTTATAAAATTACCATAAAAACAAAATATTTTGTATTCTTATTAGGTTTTTTGTTGTTGTTGATAATATTCTTATTAGGTTCTTTACATAGGCTATTACTATGCAAACATGTCCCGTAACTGGAACTCAAAAATTCTTTTATCTTAATTTTTTACTTTTCAGCTACCCACTCTCCCTGTGTACGTCAACAAAAAATTGTTCTTTTTCTCTAGGAAAATTTCATTTGTCTCTTGAATTCCCTCTTTACTTTTACACTCTATGACGTTCCAAATTTTATCTCTTGAATTTGAAAGTTCTTCACCATTTTCTCTCTATCTTTTACTCTCTATTGGCACAAGAAACCCTCAGAGCAAAAGGGGAAGGTTCAGCCAGTTTGGAAACGAAATTTGCTGTCAAAAATGAGTGAGTTTTTCTTAAAAGAATTGATCTTTTTTGAATCATCCGGCACGGTTAGATCTTGCAATCCTGTCGTTTTTGCAATTTTACACGGAGATCCACAACCATCTTGTTTGAAAGCGATTATGTGGACGATTTAGATAGGTTATGGAGGCAAAAATAGTGAAATCGTTTAATTCTGCGATTTGGATCGCGATCTTGACTACCATGTTCGGGCATGGCCAGCTCCTATAGTGTGACGGGCGGTGTGTACAAGGCCCGGGAACGAATTCACCGCCGTATGGCTGACCGGCGATTACTAGCGATTCCGGCTTCATGCAGGCGAGTTGCAGCCTACAATCCGAACTGAGGACGGGTTTTTGGAGTTAGCTCCCCCTCGCGGGATCGCGATCCTTTGTCCCAGCCATTGTAGCACATGTGTCGCCCAGGGCATAAGGGGCATGATGACTTGACGCTTAAAGGGGGTAATGCAACATTTGTTGTGTGACTTAAAATCCCATGAAGGGTTTCAATTTGGTGGAGGAAGATTATTATATCAGGGAAGAGTGGTTTTACCAAAAAATTTCGAGTTTATTATATTAGTCATGAAGGAGTTTCATGATTCTCTTATGGGAGGTCATTTAAGAGTTCTTAGGACTTACAAGAGGACCATGGGTTTACTTTATTGGGAGGGGATTAAAAGATATATTAAGGAATATGTGATCGCTTGCCATGACTGTCAACTGCATAAAATCCAAAATTTGTCGCCAGCTAGGTTGTTGAAACCCTCTGCCCATACCTTCTAAAATACGGACAGATATTTCTATGAATTTTGTGGGTGGGGATTGCCTAAAGCTTGTGGGGTGGATATTATTTTTGTAGTATTGGATAGAATGAATAAATATGCCCATTTTATTGTTTTATGTCATCCTAGTTCAGCCAAACACATTGCGGATATATTCATTGTTGTAAATAGAGTAGTATAGAGTTGTTTAGTGTGAGGGACGAAGTCCCACATAATTATATCTCTTTGTAATTCCTTTTCATTTAGTCATATAATAGACCCTCCGCTGTATAGTTGAAACACGTGGATTTCAGTATATGCCTCTTGGGTCCTGATATTCAACATAAAGAGAAAAACTCTAATCCGTGTCTTTTCAGTGGACCCACTATACACTGTGTACAATTTTTTTTTCCAGAAACTGTCACGTCCGTTAGTTTTCGGCCTCAGTCCTTCTCGGGCAATCATCCAAGATCCTTTGAGAGGCGTTGATCACCATTGATTGACGACTTTTCCAATGTTCACTAGCGACCATTCTGTCGTTCACCGGCGAATTTTCTTGCACATATCTATCTCTCCAACATGCCCAATGAGCTTTATCATCTTTCTAGCTCTTCTCATGCTTGCTTAGTCCAAGATTTTTCGCTTATTATGCTCTCTCAACTTGTTCATCCTAGTCTTGGCGAGCTCCAAAAGATGGTTCCTCGCCTATCCAATTTGTCTACTTTTCCATGTGAGTCATGTCATTTAGGGAATCATATCTGTAGTTCTTTCCTCGGAAAAGTCAATTTTCATCCTTTATCTCCCTTTTGTTTGGTCTATTCTGATATTTGGGGCCCAAAGTTGTAATGAGTTCACCATGGGGTTTAGATAATTTGTCACATTTATTTATGTTTATTCTCGGTGCGCTTGGTTATTTTTAATGAAAATCAGTTTGAGTTGTTTTCCATATTTCAATTGTTTATCATGAGTTGTTTTCATACTAGATTCGGTGTTCCTATCCACACTTTTGGGAATTGGTACTGGGAGAATCCCGGAGGCTCTGTTGTTTGCTCTGGATTAGAATCTGTATTTCCTTCGTCTGTATTTTTCCATTGCTGCTGTAATTTCCTGTGTGTCCATTACAAATGTATTGTGTACTAATGTTGTGGATCCCCGTATGAGTCGCCTTTATCAATAGGATTCCAGAAACTTCTTTTATCTTTTTTTCAATCTTATCAGATTCCAAAGAAGATGGTGGTAGCAGTTGGCAGAAAAGCCCACTACCATAGATGAATCAGAGAGAATGGGTTACCAAAATTTGTCACTGCCATTGGGAAGGCAAAATATGTTTATTGGAAATTAAGATTTGCTGATGTAAATATATCAAACAGAACAGTTCCAAAGTAAAGGAAACTCGGGACAAGTCAAAGAGGATGGTACCACTTTAATACCATATTGAAATTATAGGGATTTAGGTAAAGGATATTATGAGATATTTTTTCAGGAGTTAGAGATTGGGTGATTTGTTTTACACCTTGGAAGGAAGATGGTCTGGATATTTGCAGTCTGATGTGTGAAAAGTTTTATTTCGATAGTTGATGCCTGAGTATTTTCCTTTTCGATACAAGATAAGAATATATAGTGCTTATTTGCTGCTGACTCCTGGACATAAAGTTCTGTTTCTTTATATGTGTAACGTGTGGTTTATAAATTTGAAACAGCTGTATATGTATTTATACTTTGCCCTTATGAATTTTGTTGTGTTTTACAAATATTGACCTTGTAAATTGGAGTTAGAAACTTTAATGACGTTATGGTATTTATGCTGTTCTTTGGCAACATTGGTGGGAGTGAAATGCATTTAATTTATTGGAATTTTGCAAGTAAAATATTCTTCTGAGCATAAACAAGGAGAGGCTGAGGCTCCAAATCTTCTGTGTTTAAGATTCTTGACAAAATTATTATTGAGATGCACGACTATTGTAAAGTCGATAAGATAGGAATTGGCTGCTGCTGTAAAAATGAGAGATAGTAAAGATGGATAATATCAGCCTCAGAAAAGCAGTCTTCCCGACGCAGAATTAATTTCCAGGCTATATTGGTTCTGTTTTTGAAACAAAGTAACAAACATGTGATGAAAGAAAAATATTTTGTGAACCAAATTTACAAGTTCATTGTGTTATTTAGCTATTGCTTTTTGCCAACAACATGATTTCAATTTAGTAGTAAATTCATATTTAACATCTGTGTAACTTTGGCTAAGTTACCAATGCAACTGTGGTTGCTGTTTTGTTTCACAGGTGCATGTCATTCTTGCAGATGGTGACCTGACAGTGAAGATGAAATTGCATTCTTTAAAAATTAAGGATGAACTTCAGGGTCGTTTATCTGCAGCTCCACGTTATCTAGCTGTTTCAATCTTGAAAAATGAAACTGCATCTTCTTCCTCTGGCTCATTTGCTTCCCATGGGAAGGATGTATCTCTTGGATTTCCTGATGATGATGATAGCTTTATGGATGCATTATCTGAATTCATTTCTCAAGCAGATGGAGGACATTATTTACATAATATGGATTTGGATCAGCAAGGTTTGATGGGGATTGCTTCTGATCTTGTGTCTTTTGAAAGCTTAATGCATGAAAAGGAAATTGAAAAGGGAAAGGGCAATCCTCATGAAGTATATTATGAGGCAGAGGGAAGTGATACTTCAAATTTTGTATCTGTCTCCTTCTCAACAAGGAGTTCTGGCTCACCTGATTATGATGGTATAGACACACAGGTAATTAATCTGAGGATTGTCAACAATGAATTGGCGTATGTGACCTGCTCTCATGTGTTATGATTTAATGATGTATTTACATTTCTTATTGTTAATGCCCAGATGTGTGTTCGTATGTCCAAACTGGAATTCTTTTGCAACCGACCCACTATTGTTGCTTTGATAAGTTTTGGCTTGGATATAAGCTCTGGAAATAAAGTGACAAATCATACAGACATTTCGGCAAATTCTGCAGATAGACCTTTGGTGAAGGAGAGGACTGATGAAAAGGGGCGCGTTAGAGGATTGTTAGGATTTGGTAAAGAACGTGTAGTATTTTATTTAAACATGAATGTCGACAATGTAACTATTTTTCTTAACAAGGAGGATGGTTCTCAACTTGCTACGTTAGTACAAGAAAGTTTCCTAATGGATCTCAAGGTAACGGCATACTTTCTTTTAGCTGGTCTAGAGCCTTCTTTTAACTTTCGTTTCTGACTCTCTGTATGGTATTGGTTCCTATCTATTTCTAAATTATTCTTTTTCGTTTTCTTCTGTTATAAAAAGCACTGTTGCTTTGTATTATTTGCTTCATTTGTGTACAAACTCTGAAATTCAATATTTTTCTTATCAAGGTTCACCCAAGTTCTATTTCCATTGATGGAACATTAGGCAACTTTAGACTCTGTGATACATCCCTTGGAACAAATGAATGTTGGGATTGGCTTTGTGACTTACGTAATCCTGGTGTTGACTCCCTTATAAAGGTGTGTTTTTCTTTTTCTGTTGACCAACCTTTTAGAGACTCCTTCCGTGTTTATTTTATTAATTTCAGTTTTTTTTTATTACAGAATCTTCGCTGTTGTAAGTTGTAACAGATTGTTTTACCTGTGTACTGCTTGAATTATTTTTTGTTTCAAATATCACTTAATTTTTCGATTTGATTGACAAATATAGAGTTCAGCACATGCATAACTTCTTTTCAATTTAGAAAAGTTTATAGTATATATAAGTTATCTGCAGTAAGCCTAATACGACGTTGTTTTGAGCGGAAATCATGGTGTTTTTGTAATTTTAATTTATTTCAGAGTTATAATAGTCTCTATATTTATTGTGAGATGTAAGACAAGGTTTTCTGATATGATACTATTTGATTTACACTGAAAAGGTATATTTATACAAGAGTAACTGAGAAAAACGGAAACAAATTGAAATCCCAATTAAAAGAAAAAAATAAATCTCTAATTAATAGGCAATAAATCAGGGATATGATTGCATCCCAAATAAAAACGGAAAGATTCTAATCTTGATTTTCTACACTCCCCCTCAAGTTGAGAGGTATATGTTGACCATTCTCAACTTGCCAATCAGGTCTTCAAAGGCTGGCCGGTGTAGGCCCTTAGTGAGGATATCTGCAATATGGTCTTTGGTAGGAATATACATCATACATACACTTCCATCATCTAGTTTTTCTTTGATAAAGTGACGATCAACCTCCACATATTTTGTTCTGTCATGGTGAACTGGATTTTGAGCAATACTGACAGCAACCTTATTATCATAATACACTCTGACAGGTAGGGAAAAAGATATCTTCAATTCCTCAAGGAGTCTTCTTAACCAAATTCCTTCACAAATACCATGGGCTAGAGCCCGAAATTCTGCTTCTGCATTGCTCCGGGCAACAACTGTTTGTTTCTTACTTCTCCTGGTCACAAGATTTCCCCAGATATAGGTGCAATATCCTGAAGTGGATCTTCGGTCCAATGCAGAGCCAACCCAATCTGCATTTGTATATATTTCAATCATCCTCTTGTGTCCCCTTTTAAAGAACAATCCTCGACCAGGGGTGTTTTTGAGGTACTTCAGAATTCTATAAACTGACTCAGGTGTTTTTCCTTAGGAGAATGCATGAATTGACTAACCATGCTAACGACAAATGCAATATTAGGCCGAGTGTGAGATAAGTAGATCAACTTCCCCACCAATCGCTGATACTGCTCTTTGTCAACTTCTTTCCCATCTTCAATTCCTAATTTAATATTGGGTTCAACTGGAGTCTCTACTGCCTTGCACCCAAGCATTCCTGTTTCTTGTAACAGGTCTAGAATATATTTCTTCTGAGTTAAAGAAATTCCTGCCTTACTTCGAGCAACTTCCATGCCCAGGAAATATTTGAGAGATCCATGATCTATCAGTTCAAATTGATTAGCTAAACATTTCTTCAAAGAGCTTATCTCCTCACAATCATTACCGGTGACAATTATGTCATCAACATAAACAATGAGAATAGCAATTTTACCACCATTAGAGTGTTTTAAAAATAAAGTGTGATCAGTCTGAGCTTGGAGGAATCCTCTTCCCTTAACAGCTTGAGTAAACTTCTCAAACCACTCTCTAGGGGATTGTTTAAGACCATAGAGAGACTTCTTCAACTTGCATACTGAACCGTCTCCTTTTTCAAAACCAGGTGGTGGATCCATATAAACTTCATGTAGATCACCGTTCAAGAAGGCATTCTTTACATCTAATTGTTGCAAGGGCCAACCAAGATTTGCAGCAAGTGATAAAAGAACTCGAATAGTGTTAAGCTTAGCAACAGGGGCAAATGTCTCCTGATAGTCTATCCGATGAGTCTGAGTAAATCCCTTAGCAACCAGTCTGGCCTTATACTTGTTGATGTTGTTATCTGCATTAAACTTTATTGTGAACACCCACATGCAACCCACTGTTTTCTTTCCTCTGGGTAATGCTACAGACTCCCAAGTTCCATTTTTGTTGAGCGCATCCATTTCTTCAAAGACTGCATTCCTCCATTTTGGATCATCAAGTGTTTCTTGGATATTTTTTGATATTTTTGTACTGTCTAACATAGTGTTGAAAGCACGAAAACCTGGGGACAACTTTTCATCTGTGATATGATGAAAAATAAGATGAGCAGTACAAGATCTAGTACCTTTTCGGAGAGCAATAGGCACATCTAGGTTGGCTGTATCAGTGTTGCTGGAACTAAGACTCGAGTCAGAATCCTGATAGTCTAGAGGCTCTTGAGGTGGTTCTCGCCTGCTGTAAAATTTTACCCATTTACCAGGAGGATCTCCATTATCTGAATGTAACACTCCCAAATTTCTAACAATTTTAACAACAATAAAATATTCCTATAATAGAGAAAATTTTAAAATAAATAAAAAATAAATAACATTTAACTATTTATTAAGATCTTATATCTATTGCGGAAGCTAATCTAAAACTAATTTGGGGAAATGTTACCGTCGCTCCTGTACAGGGACAAGTGCAAGACTCTTTATTACATTCACAAATATTACAATAAAATCAGAAATATGTCTTATACATAAAATTTAGGATTAGCAAAAATCTCTGAGTAGTTATCCTCATTGCCCACTGCTAGCCCGATCCTTTGTAACTTGATTCACTGAAACTCTGCTCCCCCGCAGCCACGCAGGATCATTGCAGTCAAATAAACACAAAAGTCAGCAAAGCTGGTAATCCAAATCCGATATACAAAAATAAATAAATAAATATAACTCATAATAACTCAAAAATTCAAATCAAATATCAACTTGTTATTAATTATATTAATCTTTATTTAATCCATTTAGTGTATTTAGAAAGGGCAGTTATCAACTAACATATTCAGCACAACATTAATTATAATATTACATAAATGGTAATATTCACAATTCAATGACATTCATCATAATCAAATCAAATAACATTTCATTGTTAATCATGTTTAAGTTCATTGTACTTAGTGGGAAGAGAACCATGGTAGACCCGGGAAACCCTGCCAGTCTACCCTATGACCCGGGAAAACCTGCCAGTGACAAACAAATCACATTAGCCATAATCAATTCACATCTTCCTAGCGTGCACACCTCTTCCCAAAGTTGCTACTAGTATCCTGGGAAACCCTGCCAGATACCACTTTGGGAAGAACGGATACAATCTTTTTCACATCAGTTTAACATCGGAGGCATAAAGCCCAAAAGTTGTGTTCATCACTTTGGGAGGTACCACCCCAAAGCTATCCTCCCACTATTAATTTATTACAATCACACACAATTAATTCAATCTTGTCACGATTCTCATAATTGTCAAATAGTTTTCATGATTTCCACATCAATTTAATCAAGAGTATAATTTCCAAATTCAATTTTTCAAGAAAATCATAATTTTCAAATCCATTATCCAAGAATATCATAATTTTCATATTCAACATATAAGAGAGTAAAACTCAAATCCAATCATTATATCATAATTTTTGAAATCAGAATTCAAAGAGTAAAATCCAAATCCAATCATCATATCATAATTCAAATATTCACATCTATTAGAGTAAAGCCAAAATCCAATTAATTTCTAGAGATTAAAATAATTTAATTTAAATACCCTAAGGGTTACATATAATATATGAAAACATCCTAAAAATTTCTAAGGATTAAGATTACATTCAACAAATTTAATATAAAACTATCTTACATTCACCTAGAGCATTACGTATACCAAATTTCACATAAAATATAATCTAAAAATATCTAGGGATTAGGATTACATCCAAGTTTTATATAAAAGAAATATCCTACAAATAGGATTACATAGACCAAAATTCATATCAATATAATCTATGACTCTCTAGGGATTAGGATTACCTGGTCTCCGTGTTTGGTGACTTCTACAATTTGGGGAAGAGTAGCGGTTCGTAACCAAAGAAAAATAATAATAAAAATAAAAATTTGAAGTGAGGAGAGAGAGTGTGTAGAGGAAAAGAAGAGTGGTGGAGAATTATTGAGGATTCAGAGTGAATTGGTTTGGTTAGGTTAGGCCTCTATTTATAGTTGAAGTTTTGGGCTCGGATATAGGTCTCGTGCAATTATTTCCTTATTCCTCACTGATGTATCTGGCTCAGATATTGGCTTCATACACTATTTTCTTTTTATTCTTAATTTCTTAGAATATAACTAACTTATTTGCTAACTCAAGGCTGACTCATGATTGACTCATCATATCTAATCAAATTACTAATTACCAATCAAACATTACCAATCAATCATTACCAATCGAACATTATTAATCAATCATTACCAATCAAACATTAATGCTTAAATCATCAATCAATTAATAATCCAATTAATTACAATTTATACATATTAATATTATTTTATTATAAATAATATTATTTTATTATAAATAATCTAGAGTATTACAAAGTATCAAAATTATTTTCCAATAGCACTCATATGGCACAAAATAATTTTATCTAAAAATAAAATTAATATTATACTTTGTTATCTGTCACCATAAAATTTATATATATATATTATTACTACTAATTTATAGTTTATTATTATTATTATATTATTATTATTATTTTATTAATAAAAATATAGGGTATTACATTCTACCCTCCTTAAAAGAAGTTTCTAGAAGGTATACCCAACATACTCTAGACTGATCATCTATGAAAGTTATAAACCAACGAGCACCAGAGATATTTTTTTCACGGGCCGGACCCTATATATCACTATGAATCAAGGTAAATGGAGAAGAATCATGATGGACTCTAGGAAGATAAGAAACACGAGAATGTTTTGCAAGCTGACAAATATCACAAGAAAAAGAACTGGGATTTTTATTGATAAATAAGTTTGGGAACAACTTCTGAAGATAAATGAAATTTGGGTGTCCTAACCGACGATGCCACAACAAAACATCATTACAATCATCAGACAAACATACCGAGTGGTTCACAAAATTTTTTTCTTCACAAGAATCTTTTTCAAAATAATAGAGTCCTTCCTCTCTAGCACTGCCAATCATCAGCCCCGAGTCCTAATCCTGGAAAACACAAGCATTGACAGAAAACTTGGCAACACAATGTAACTCAGAGTAAGTTTGCTGATAGAGATAAGGTTACAAGTAAGAGAGGGAACATGAAGGACTAAGTTCAAAGTAATGTGTTCATAAAGTTTAATGGATCTTTTTTCAGCAATAGTAGAGAAGCTGCCATCTGCTGTTCTTATTCGTGACTGTTGATAGTAAGGGGTATAAGAACAAAATAAGGTTGCATTACCTGTCATATGATCTGAAGCCCCTAAATCAAGAATCCAACGACTACTATTATCAACATGAGCTGTACCTTGTTGAGCAACATTGCTGGATGGAAATTTACTTTCAATCAAATTCGAAGCTAACGTATCCAATTCGAACACAGCAGCAAACTTGGAGTTTGATACAGAAACAACAGCAAAAGTGGAAATGTTTCGCGCCCAATAGTAGCAATAGTCACTCTCTAAGTTGTTTTTTTCTTGGATAGCCATAGTCCGAAATAAAAAAAGGTCTCTAATCACTGATTTGAGCCTTCAAACAGATAGGAAAGAGGGAGACAAGCCGAAAGAGACCTTTTCTATTAGGGATATTATTGTAATTATATTCTTTGCAATTTTATCTGTTAGAATAGGATGAGTTGTACATATTCTAGAACATTTCTTTTCTTGCCGAGCTGTCCATCTACAGCTCTATATATGTATTGTACAGTGCCTCCTTTTAATTAAGTCAGGAATATAATATTTTAGCTTTCTCTCTCTGCTCTTCTCGTCTTTTCTTCGATTCTCTCTGATGGTATCAAAGCAGATGGTGGCTGTGTGGGTACAAAAGTGGGGTCAAAACGATGCCAGCATGAGTGAACCTCATGTCCAATTTTATAACATAGTTGGCACTGCAAAATACTTCTTCCACGTCCTCTGCCTCTGTTTCCCCTTCCATTAGAGCGGCCTCTACCATGTCCAGCTAAATCAGATGCCCCCCTAAATATTGGGAGGCGTTGCTGCATGCTCTGTTCTGAAGACTGAAAAACAGGGGCAAACAGAGACTGGTTTGGGGCTGTGTTAGAGGGTTTAGAAGGAACAGATGCAGTAGGGTGTATTTTGGGTAATGAGTTGCATTAACAAATATTGAATCACTAAGCAAGGACTCTTGATGTTTAAGGAACCTAGACTCTTAAAACAGCAGCTCAACCCTCTGTTCTTGTTACTTCTATGGAGCCTACATCTGTTAAACAAGCTTTGGCCAGTCCTAAGTGGCTTGAGGCTATGCAAAATGAGCTTACTGCCTTACATGCCAATGCTACTTGGTCCCTAGTGTCTCTACCCCCTGGTAGAAAAGCAATAGGATGTAAATGGGTTTTTCTTATTAAAGAAAACCCAGATGGTTCTGTAAATAAATACAAAGCTCGTTTAGTAGCAAAGGGCTTTCATCAACAGCCTGGATTTGATTATGGTGAAACATTTTCTCCTGTTATAAAACCTATAACTGTCCGCATCATACTAACTCTTGCTCTTTCCTTTGGCTGGACTCTTAGGCAACTTGATGTAAATAATGCATTTCTCAATTGTGTTTTAGAGGAAGAGGTGTATATGCAACAACCTGGCTTTGAATCACATGACAAGACTGCTGTTTGTAGACTTCACAAAGCTCTCTATGGTCTTAAACAAGCACCACGGGCCTGGTTTGACAAACTTAAGGAGACTCTCTTCCAATTGGGGTTCAAGACCAGCTGGTGTGATCCTTCTCTATTTATTATTCGCACCACATCTCACTGCATTTATATTCTGGTTTATGTGGATGATGTCATTGTCACCGGTAATGATGCCAAATTTATTGAACAAATTATCTCCCATCTTCATTCTCGGTTTGCTCTTAGGGATCTTGGTGAGCTTGATTATTTTCGTGGGATTGAAGTTAAACGACTTTCTTCAGGTGCTCTTTTTCTTTCTCAATCAAAATATATTAAAGATCTTTTGGTCAAGACTAATATGGCTGATGCAAAAGGGATATCCACTCCCATGATTGGTGGCTGTAAACTGTCTCGTTATGGTGCTGATTACCACCCAGATTCTTATCAATATAGGTCTGTTGTTGGTGCTTTGCAATATGCAACTTTAACAAGACCAGAAATTAGCTTTGCTGTAAACAAAGCTTGTCAATTCATGAGTCAGCCTCTTGAGGAGCATTGGAAGCTTGTTAAAAGAATTCTTAGATATCTCAATGGAACCATTTCTTTTGGTCTTCTCCTTCATTCTGCTGATCCAGCCACTGCCATGCCTCTAACTTTATTCTGTGATGCAGATTGGGGAAGCGATCCAGATGATCGTAGATCAACATCCGGTGCTTGTATTTTTCTGGGTCCTAATTTGATTTCTTGGTGGTCGAAGAAACAAACTCTTGTAGCTCGTTCAAGTACCGAAGCAGAATACAGAAGTCTTGCCTTAATAGCCCTGAATTAATTTGGATTCAATCATTGTTGTGTGAACTACAAGTCCCTACTCAAGTGCCTCTTGTTTTCTGTGATAATCTAAGTACAGTTGCACTTTCTCATAACCCTGTTCTACACGCTAGAACTAAACATATGGAATTAGATATTTTCTTCCTCCGTGAAAAGGTCCTTGCTAAACAACTTCAAGTATCTTATGTTCCAGCCTATGACCAAATTGCTGACACCTTCACCAAGCCTCTCTCTACTGCCCGCTTTGCTGATATTAGAACCAAACTCATGGTTCTGGATTCCACACAACTCTCTCCACACATATGAGTTTGCAGGGGCATATTAGGGATATTATTGTAATTATATTCTTTGCAATTTTATCTGTTAGAATGGGATGAGCTGTACATATTCTAGAACATTTCTTTTCTTGCTGAGTTGTCCATCTACAGCTCTATATATGTATTGTACAGTGCCACCTTTTAATTAAGTCAGGAATATATTATTTTAGCTTTCTCTCTGCTCTTCTTGTCTTTTCTTCGATTCTCTCTGATCTTCGAACTGGAACAGAGCACTGCAGGGAGGTGCGTGGCTTGCACACACTGTATGGTGGCTGCGCGTAGGACGAACGCTCCGTCCTTTCTCTAGCGCGTTGGGGCGCGTGGCTCAGCAGAATCCGATGGTCCTTCTTGGAACTTGTAGATCGACTCCTTCTGTTTCGAATGGTGTGGGTCTTGGCCGGAAATGTCACCGAAAAAATTGTCCGGCGGCTGCTGACAGCGGTGGAAGGTTGGGATTTTGCCTTCTACAGTGATTGGTAGCCTTACTTTGCTCTTGGGACTTTGTAGGAAGGAAAAACAACCTTAATAATGGTTGGAGGTTGAGTTTTCCGGCGTTGTGCCGCCGGTTTGATGGTGGTTGTGGTGGCTGAGTTTTCTCATAACCAACCTGCTCTTGATACCATATTGTGAGATGTAAGACAAAAGGTTTTCTGATTTGATACTATTTGATTTTCACTGAAAAGGTATATTTATACATGAGAAAATGAGAAAAACGGAAACAAATTCAAATCCCTATTAAAAGGAAAAAAATAAATCTCTAATTAATAGGCTATAAATCAGGGATATAATTGCATCCCAAATAAAAACGGAAAGATTCTAATCTTGATTTTCTACAATATTTATAATTGTTTAAGATGTCAATACCAAAACGCCGTCATTTGGGAATAAATTCAAATAACATATCTACAGTAACTGCAAAAACATTTTTCCCTATATATAATCTAAAAACCTGTTGACGGATAAGTTTTTAACTACAATATAAAGTGCAATAACCTAACTCATTCAAAATTTAATCATTGAGTGAGTTTGTTTGTTGTTTTATTTTTATGCGTTTCTTGTTTTGGTTTCTATACATAATTTAATACTTATATGTAGGATGTGTAATTAGAAAAAATATCATCCAAATTTATTGTCATGTTATGATGGTGTTTTTTTATGACTTAGAAACCTTTATAACTTTTACTCTATGTCTGTTTTTTTATTATTTAATTACATTAGCATTTTTAACTTTTATGTTATATATATACATATATTTCTTTTAAATTTAAAACAAATCTATTATGAAATTATAGATTCAATCAGGTGTGTGTGAATCATCATACATTTTAGATTAATAATGATATCCCAAAACTTTGATGATCAACTAAAATTAATGTGTTTTGCATTTTAATTATACATATAACAAATTTTTTATTTGATAATTAATATTTAATAATGTATAATGTCATTATTAGAAGGCAATTAAGCAGAAGTAGGAATGCTTTAGATCTTTGCATAAAAGTTCCAATGATGAGAAATTGCAAAAATTTAGATTAGTGAGAAAAAATGCAAAGAAAGCAATCCCAGAAGCTAGAAGCAAGGTTTTTTCCGATTTGTATAAAAATCTTGGGAGCAAGGATGGTGAAAAAAGTATATATAAACTTGCAAAAATGCAGGATAAGAAAAGTAAAGACCTCACCCAAGTTAGATGCATCAAGGATGAAATTCAAAAACTTTTAGTCAGAGATAAAGATGTAAACGAAAGATGGATAAGCTACTTTAACAAGCTTTTTACTAGGGATGTAAAAGCAAGGAGGACTTGGAGGACGCTTATGATGATTTGAGTAGAAGATTTGTACACAGAATTAATACATATGAAGTTAATGAGGTTTTAAAGAGGATGGAGACTAATAAAGCTTTGGGACCCGATGGTGTCCCTATTGAAGTGCATTTGGATTTTTGTGTGACCGCAAAATTCCCCTTCAGCTAAAAGGAAAATTCTATAGAATAGTAGTAAGATTTGCAATGTTATATAGTGCTGAATGTTGGCCAGCACATAAGCCACATGAGCAGCAATGAGGATGTTAAGGTTGACGTGTGTTTATACGAGGATGAATACGATAAGAAATAAGGATGAGGGAATATAGATTGAGGTGGTTTGGGCACGTAATGAGAAGACCCTGGATGCTGCCGTAAGAACAAAAGTTTGTTACCAAGATCTCGACACAAAGAGAGGTAGAGGTAGACCAAAACTTACTTAGGGGAAGGTAGTAAAACAAGATTTAATGGAGTTAGATATAGATTGGCGGACGGTGTATCTTAGGACGGAATGGAGAAAAGATATAAGCATGGTAGAGGGTTAGACCCGTTGTTATTCTTATGTTCCAGATAGTTCCTTTTTAGTCCTTTTCCTTTTCATCTCCCCCATTCCTTATTTCCCCCCTTTTTCCTTTTATTTCTTTTCCCCTTCCCCTTCTTATTTCTTTTTTTCCCACCACCTATACCTCTTTTAGTTTTACTTATATATTTATATTTATATATATATATATATTATTTTATTTTTATTTTATCTATTTATTTTTTTACTTTTATTTCTATTCCTTTTCCTCTTTATCTCCCTTTCTTTCTGTCTTTCTTCCTTCTTTTCTCTTATTTCATTTCTTTTCAATCTTTTTGTCTTATTTATTTATTTATTTATGTGTTCTTCTTTTTCATTTTTTTCTCAAACTTTTCGTATCTTTCATTTGGGTTCATCTACCACTGACTTTTTGGGATAAAGGTGTTGTTGATGTTGATGATAATGTCATTAATTAATTTCAAAGAAATTTTTCTCATGTAATGATTAATAATTAGCATTGTCATTAATGATCCTAATGGAAATTTTACTAATATATATTGAATTTTTCTTTTCAGTTCAAATTTAATTCTTATAGTGCTGAAGATGATGACTATAAAGGATATGACTACAGTTTGCAAGGTCAACTCTCAGCTGTTCGCATTGTTTTCCTTTATAGATTTGTGCAAGAGGTATGCTCAAAAACTCGGTAAATTTGGAGTCAGAAATTAAAATTGGCACTTTTCTGCTTCTCATGTTGAAGCACTTTGGCTCTTGAGATATAGTTTCTCGTACTGTTTTGTATAGAATGTTTAATTTCAAATGGTCTCTAGGTTCATGTAGCATTTGACATATTTCTTTTTCTACGTGAAATAAAAATACACACACACATATATATATTACTATATCTTTTGATGTTTTACTTCTCCAGATAATGGTGTACTTTATGGAACTTGCCTCCCCTCATACTGAAGAAGCTATTAAACTTGTTGATAAAGTTGGAGGATTTGAATGGCTGATTCAGAAATATGAAATAGATGGAGCTACTGCTCTCAAGCTGGATCTTGCTCTTGACACTCCAATTATCATTGTTCCTAGGAATTCAATCAGCAAAGAGTTAGTGAATCCTCAAATCTTTTTGTTGAATGCAATAGCAATCTTTTTTTATGATGTACTTGGTATTTTTTAAGACTGTATAGTGTGAAAATCTAAGTATAGTAGGGCAAAAACTGTATTGCACGATCATTCACATAAGTAATTGTCCCCTTGAATTACAGTAAGCGTGATAATATGTGCTTGGGTATGCGTGGTGGTGTATGCTATAGTCCTGACAAATATGAGAGTTTCGGGTGGAAGAAGTGATGCAAGAAAGTTACTTATGTTTCTTTCCTTCCTATGGTTGCTTTTCATTTTGGTTGGATTACACAAATGGAATTTTGGGAGGACTTGTGGGCAGGGGCAGCTTCTTTAATGCACAGTGTTCAAGGGAACATTTGTTAATGGCTTGAGAATTCCTCACAGCCTCATTCATTTTTATATGGGATTTAAATAATTACAGAAAATACAAATCTGATCTAATCTAGTCAAATCAATCCCTAATTAATTACCAAATATACAATCAGATAAATATGAGATGTGTTTCCTTAATTTGAAGATACTATTTAACATGCAGGATAGAGGAAGTCAAAAGATTTGAAAGATCAAAATTGTTTTCTTGGGAGAATTAGGAGTGGTTATTAGGGGTTTGAATATCCATATCAATTTGGTGATGTTATTTTCTGTTTTTTAATAATAGACAGATTCTTTAAAACTTTAATAATAATGTGTTCTTTTAATTACATATTTTAAAGGAAAAAATAGTATTTGTGTGCATAGAGGCAGAAAAAATAGTATTAGTTTACATATTTTAATTACATATTGAGGCAAGTTATATCCCTGTTTTTTCTTAGGGTCTGTCTTTAGATTTCCATCAATCTCCTTTCTCTTTGTTAGAGAATAATATAAATCATTAAAAAAGCCCTCACCCAACACCTTAAAGTTTTGGGTTGAGATGGTTCTTTACATGGTATCAGAGATTCGGTGACCACGAGGTCACAAATTCGATCCTCACCACCCCCCACTTTCGAGTGGAATTAAAATAAGCACAATGTAAAACCAAAAATATTGGGCCTGTGCAATATCCACACTTCAAACCCAAAGGGCTCTTGTGTGAGGCGGTGTGTTAGAGAATAATATAAATCATTAAAATGACCCTCACCCAACACTTTAAGGTTTTGTGTTGAGATGGTTCTTTACACTCTTTACTCTTTCTTTATAATAAAATTTTTAGTGTTTACTATGTTAAGGGCCAACTCTCCTAAATGCTCAGTCCGATAGGTGAATGATCATGAATGGTTTTTAATATTTAATATCTAACATGCACCCTCACATATAAGATTCTTTTGGCTTGAAGCGTAAAAAATACACATAGTTCCTCTTCCTTATGCTAAATTTCAACTTTTATTTAAAAGATTGGGGATGGCAAGGATTGAACCATCACCGCTTAGTCATAGAGACTCTAAGTCCTTGCTACACACAAACTCTCCTAAAAGCTTAAGTTGTTATGAGAAAGATCACGAGTGGCTTTTATATCCTACATTATAAAAATGTCTTAATCTTATTGTTTTTTTGATTTCCAGTTATATACAACTTGATCTGGGCAAGCTACAGATTAAAAATGAATTCAGTTGGCATGGATCTCGAGAAGAAGATCCATCAGCTGTGCATATTGATCTTCTTCATGCTCAGGTACATGTTTCTTGTTATATGGGCTGTCGCAATTAAATCCTTGATATCTTCCTGACTGCAAATGAATTGCAGATTCTGGGTATTAACATGTCTGTTGGAATTGATGGTTGTCTTGGAAAACCAATGATACGGGAAGGTCAAGGACTTGATATATTTGTTCGTCGAAGCTTGAGGGATGTTTTCCGAAAAGTCCCGACATTTTCCCTTGAAGTGAAGGTAACTCCAGACCTTTATGTCTAAGATCCCCCCCCCCCCCCCCCCCCCCCCCTTTTTCTTTTCTCTGTCTCTCTCTCTCTCCCTTTCTTAAAATTGTGTAAAACTGTACCATTATTTCGGGATTCTATATGAACTAATAACCATGGTGAAATATCAAAATCTTCACCGTACTTTTTTACCAAACGGATAGAGTTGGAGGCAAAATTGTTTTTCTTACTTTATCTGGCCTAAGGCTCTGAATTTTATTGAAAAAAGAGGTTTCAAGCTCTGAGCGCATAACCGAGGTTTGTAAGTATCCGACCATAATACATCTGCAAATATGAAAGTCTTGTGAATCTCTTAACCTCACAGCGGTTTCGTATCATAAGTAGTTGTAAATTGATATGCTTTAATTCTTGTATTTCATTCCAGAAAAGACACCAAATTCTTCAGTTAATTTTATGATTTCTTGAGCAGGTGGATCTATTGCATGGTGTAATGTCTGACAAAGAATATAAGGTGATTTTGGATTGTACATACATGAATTTATCAGAACAGCCAAGGCTTCCAGCTAGCTTTCGTGGTGGAAAATCTGGTTCGAAGGATACTATTAGGCTTCTGGTTGATAAGGTTAACCTGAACAGTCAACTTCTGTTGTCACAAACAGTTACAATTATAACTGTTGTGGTGAACCATGCCTTGCTGGAGCTTTGTAATGGCACTGACGGGGAGTCTCCACTGGCTCATATTGCGGTGATTGTTTTTATTTTAAGCATATGATTCAGATATCTGTATGTACACTTGAATTTGTTTGCATGACGTTTCCTCAGTGTTTTGATATTATTTCAACCTCATAAAAAATTTTGCTTTCAGCTTGATATGTCTGATTGGAATGTGCTTGTCTTTCATTCCCATTTACTTTGTGCGTTATTTTTGCAGCTGGAAAGTCTTTGGGTTTCATATCGTATGACTTCTTTGTCAGAGACAGACCTCTTTGTGACAATTCCAAAATTCTCTATACTAGATGTTCGTCCTGATACGAAACCTGAAATGCGTCTGATGCTAGGATCATCTACTGATGCTTCCAAACAAGCAGTTACTGGGAAAGTTCCCTTATCATTTAAACTGGGTAGCTTAAGGAGGACTATGAGTGAAGCTGTAATTGATGATATGCCCATTTCAACAATGTTCTTGATGGACTGCAGGTGGCGGATGTCATCCCAATCATTTGTGATTCGTGTGCAGCAACCACGACTCCTTGTTGTGCCAGATTTTCTTCTTGCTGTGGCTGAGTTTTTTGTGCCTGCTCTGGGAGCACTAACTGGAAGAGAGGAAACAACGGATCCAAAGAATGATCCTATTAGCCGAAACAGTAGCATAGTGTTGATGGAATCAGTTTACATGCAGAAAGATGATGTGGTGCAGCTCTCTCCATCTAAACAGTTAGTGGCAGATTGTGTAGGCATTGATGAATACACATATGATGGTTGTGGAAAGGTTATTTGTTTATCTGTTGAAACAGATGCAAAGGAAGTCCGCAGCACAAGGTTTAGACCAATTATAGTCCTTGGACATGGTAAAAGATTGCGATTTGTTAATGTAAAAATTGAGGTAATATGCTTCCTGTTAATCTGTAAGTTGTTTTCCTATTTCCTGTTTATATTTGAGAGGTAGAAATTCCTCCTTAAAGCACCTTTATGAATCCAAAGCTTCCTCAATATGCATAATAACCAATGATAATTTGCAAAATTTTGTCCCTCAAATGCCTTTTCTCTCCTACAGCATTTAATATTCTTGTTTGGAAACAGAAATTCATTTATTCTTGTGCTGTCTGGTAGCCACTTCGGTTAAGAGTAGGCATTTATAATTTATGGCGAATCTTGTGTCCGCACAAAATTTGGAACAATTTTTATTGAATAATGTCTGTAGTTTTCCTAGAACTTAGGAGATAGTGCTTTATGGTAGTGTGCCATTTCGGCTGTTTTTAGTGTATTTCAATGGAGAGCAATGCCTCTGGCTTTTAAGAACTCATCTTTGTCCTTTGATATGTTGTTAGGTAAGGTTGTTTTTTGGTTTGTCTTTGGAGCTTAGGCAACAATTTCTCTGTTGTGTAATGAGTGAGCTTGTTTGTCCATATATATTCTGAGAAATATGCACAGAAATAGGATGGCTTTATTGTATCACTGAGTAATTTTGTTTATTTCTGCCCCTTTTTTTTTTGTCACCTGTTAAGGAGAATCTCTTGTCTCTGTTCAAATATGGAAAGAGAACTATATTCAGATTTTCTGTTATATGAGAATTGCTAAACGGCATTTATTGCCCTCTTTTCCCCAGATTAGCTTCTAGTAGAAAGCTTATTTCTTTGTTATTTAATTATCAGAATGGTTTTCTTCTAAGGAAGTATACGCACCTGAGTAATGACAGCAGCTACTCAATCTCTATAGAAGATGGGGTTGACATTGTGGTTCCAGGCAATTTGTCATCTGGTGATGAGGAAAGCCTTGACAACATGAATCAAACATTGGACACTTCTATATATTCTCAAAGTGAATCAAATGAAGCTCGAAGTTTTACCTTTGAAACCCAGGTAGATGATAATGTGGTTTCTTTATTGGTAATTCATCGTGAGTGGCTTACTTTGCTCAATTGACTCTTTTTTTTCTTGTTTATGGCTCTAAGAGAATTTCTTATTCTTTGCCCCCGTTCCGCTTTCTTTCTCTATAATAATTTTTTTATTTTTTTGTTTTAAAAAAAAGAGACGAAGTTGCCAACATTTAACCAAGACCATTGGAAAGCCTCCTTGTACTTTTGGATATAATAATGTAACTATTGTTTTGTCACTATTTTCTGAATACATTGGCAACGGCATACGCATCTCTATTTGCACCGAGCAAATTTTTTGATACTAGGTGAACTGCTAAAATGTTTTATTGATTTAGTTTAGGTAGTTGCATTGTGCTATGTTTACTATATTTTTCACTTTTCAAAAGAAGAAGAAAAGAGCTATAGATGTTTGTCTGACTTTTATTCATGGAAAAAACTACCCACCCCCTGATGAGGTGAATCTTTCATTTTATTCTATGTTGTTTTTTTCTTTTTGGTGGTCTTCTGTCTGATGGCTATTGTACTTTGGTGTTAGGTTGTTTCTTCCGAGTTCACGTTCTATGATGGTACGAAGTCATTTCTTGATGATTCATCTTATGGCGAGAAGCTTATTCGTGCAAAGTTGGACCTGAGCTTCATGTGAGATATCTTAGGAGACAGCATTAAATTTTCTTGGGAAAATTATGGTTTAGGAATTCTTGGCTGAAGTATTCTCAGTTTTGGATTAATTAACCAAAGTGGTGAATTATGTCAGTATAGGGTTAGCCCATTAACCAAAAACCACTCTTTAGGCATTGTGAATCACTTATTAATTGTTCCTCAATTGGAGTTATTTTTTTGCCAAGAATCCTAAATTATAATTCCCCCAATTTTCTTTGTTTTAAACAGTCAATATCTGCTCAACGGAGCAAAACAATGTTCAATTTCTCTTATTTCCCTTCATGCATTCTTTCTTTATTAAAAAAAAAAAAAAAGTGAAAGAGTTTTGCAGACTAACATTTGACCTGTAATTTTCTTCTGTCTATTTGAATAGGTATGCCTCCACAGAAAAAGACACTTGGATCAAAGCCCTGGTGAAGGATTTTACTGTTGAGGCTGGTTCTGGACTTATCATTCTAGATCCAGTGGATATATCAGGAGGATATACTTCTGTGAAAGACAAAAAAAATATATCATTGCTATCAACGGACATTTGTATTCATCTTTCACTAAGTGCTGTTTCTCTTATACTAAATCTTCAAAGTCAGGCATCTGCTGCATTAAATTTTGGAAATGCATCTCCCCTTATTCAATGCACCAACTTTGACCAAATCTGGGTGTCTGAGAAAGGTTTCTTGCTAATTATGGGGAATAACCTGCTCACAAATTTTCTCATTTATTTTTATATATTCAATTTATCAACTTGAACGTTATATATTGTGCACCATATAGCTGAGAGAATGTTGAACTCTTTAGTCTTCTCTACTTTGCAGAGACTGGTCCCAAAAGCAATATTACCTTTTGGAGGCCTCGAGCTCCTGCAAACTATGTTGTATTAGGAGATTGTGTGACATCAAGGTATCCTCTCTTTTTTTATGTCTACCTTGTTTGCATTCTAATCTTCTATAATTCACTCTCTTGATCATGCCAAAGAAATCTACGATAGGAGTATACAACTTGGTCAACAGTGAAGGTCGGATCAGGAAAAAATATCATGATCATTTAAGATGATGACTTATCCTATCTGTAGCATCGTACTTGTCATGAACCAGCATTCTCAAAAGCTTACTCTATTAGATGAAGATACAAATGATTTTATATTATATCTCTAACACCTCCCTCATGCCAAAAACCCTTTATGGATTGAAGTATGAACAATGCAAAGGCCCATCATGCCAAGAGACCTTTTAGGAATTGAACCATGGATAATAAATGGGCCTATTTTTCTTGTTCTGAAAATAAACTTTTTATTAGAAGAATGAAGGCGGTAAGAATAGAACTCTCAACCGATCAGTATTGATACCATATCATGAATCAACTCTCCCAAAAACCTAAGTTGTTAGGTGAAGATATTATATACCTCTAATAGTACTCTTCTTTTGTTAACGAAGTCAAAAGAGAAGAAAAAGGTCAGCATAGAGACAATGCCATGATTACAATGGTAAAATTCCGCTCCAACCTCCCTTCCCTTCTCTAAACTGTTATTATTAGTATCCCAAAATGCTAAAGATCATTTTTAGGAATGCAAGAAACGGAAAATACAGATTGCTTGCACATTACGATGGATCTATAGATATGAGGATCTGAGATGTGATCAGCCACATGTCTTGATTGCTTGCACCCTGCAGGCATAGGGGTCGAAATACCCTTAGCATCCACCATGTGGGCTCTAGTAAGTAGGTCACTAGTATACTTGGACTGAGATAACAAAATAGATCTAGTAGGAAGGTGCTTGACCTCACCACTAAGGAAATAGTCATAAGTTTGAGAACAAAGATGAGTTGAACTTAGTGATAAGCTACTGGATCAACTGAGGATCATTGCTAGTGACATCAATATTATCAACATACACAAGAATATGGATATAGTTAGAAGATAGGCGATTGTTGAATAAGGTTGGTTCACATTTGCTAGATCTGAATCCAAAACTAAGAAAAGTCTGTCCATCTTGATGTAAATATAACCAAAAATCAAGATTTACATCACACTTGGCTTCACTACTCATGTACATACAATTATGACAAAATATACAACTCATCAGTTATGATAGATAATGGTCCTATCATGCCACTTCATCAGAATGGGCCATAATCCAAAAACATAAGATCTCATGCATTAAGTAGGCTTCTTGCCCTGAGAAGTCCTAACTTCTTCACTTAGAGCACCTAAAACATAATCCCCAAACAGGGTGAGATAACAATCTCAGTAAACTCTGGATCCTTGGAGGATTCCTTTACCCTTGAGTTCATTTCCCGCAAGAAGGATTAGTATACATGGCATAACAAGCATCATATAAACAGAGGAAACACATAATTGATTTAACTTGTGCACCCAGTATACTAGGACTACTCCAATGAGTCGTACCTCACAGCTAGTGTTCGTATGGAACTTCCAAGAGAAGTCCATATCCATGTTCAAAAGGTCAAAGAACTAAATAATCAATTCATCAATATAAGAATTCAATTTTACGTTAGCCCGTACACTAACCATAAATCTAGCCCTTAGTGCTTGTTCATTGGTCCGTACACCATTGCACAACAACTCTATATGAATGCAACTATGCCATTCAACTAACAATCAACTAATCATTCAATACCATAACCATAACTCCAAAGGAGCATGGTGGAACAACAAGTGGGACTAATCCCAAGGCTCAAGATTTTACCTTTGGTGATTAGTTCCCAAGCCTCTGCTCTATGACTTCCAAAGCCAGTAACATCAATTTACCTATGGTCATCTATCATGAGTAATCAAATTAGTCAACAATATTACCTACACATGAATTCATCTAATCCATTACTCAAGCATCATTAAACCAATGTGAGACACTTACCCCAAGCTTCTTCAAATTCAAGAACAAGGCCTTAATTCTCAAAGAGGCTCCAATGGTGATTCCAACACAATCACTACTAGGTTCAACACATCTATACCAAAGGTACACACAATACCCATCAATATCAACATACCCCAACATAATCCAAAATCTCCCGAATTTCTTCCATGAAACCTTAACCATCAATTTCTCAAAACTCCAAAGAAGATTCATAGTTCCATCAATTTCTCAAAACTCCAAAGAAGATTCATAGTTCTTACCTCTAATCCCTTGAGTATGAATGGTTGAAGCTTTAAGCTTCAATGGAAGGCCGACTCTCCCCCTTCCTAGCCCCTCAGAAATGGCCACCACAATGGTAAGAAAAGAGGACTTTTCCATGGTATTGGGTTAAGAGAGATGGAGGTATGGTTGGGTGTCCTTTGCTCCCACTATGGGTCTCTCCAAGAAAGGATGAAGGAGATGAAGATAGTTTCTCTCTTTTCTTCTTTCTTGGTCGATGGAATACGATGTTTGAAGAAGATGAAAATGGTGAGTATTGAGGAAGAGGGGGACCGTGAGATGAAATGAGTGAGGGAGGGAGGAGAGAGAAATTCAAGATATTTGGACGATATCTTCAAAGGGGAAGGACTATTTTGCCCATAGGTCCACTCTCTTTTTACAACACACCTTTGCCTATTAAATTCAAATTCAAGTGGGTTGGGTCCCAATTAGGTGTGTCACACACTTAATTTATTTTGGGTCTTACCCATTTTGCATAACTGTATTTTTAACCCAACACTTTTATTATTTGCACTTTTTCCCTGAAAGTGACTTAGCTTTAAATTAGACTTTTCATCTATTAACCCTTAATTACTCATTATTCTCTATTTAATGTAATTAATTATTTGAGTTATTATATGAGTGAATCTACAAGAGCTTTGATGCGGAGAAGGTATTCTGAGATCTTCATATTTTGGAGTTCAGACCTGAGCTTCCTAGACTCTGGCATGCATCTGCAAATAGACAAAGTTGAGGATTTCTTCCCCACTTTGCAATGAATGAACACAACCAACAGCTCTAGTAAGGATTGACTCAAAGAGAAAGGAGAGGAGCCAAGAGAACATCATCTGATCCTGCTGCTCCAATTTTAGATAAGTCTCATTGATTCTGTTCATAGCTCGGTCTTCCTTAGAGGCAATACACAGATGAAGCCGATGTGCCTTGACTACTGCTTCAACCTTTTGCTTCCACATCAAGAAATAGGTTCACTAAAACTGAGTGCGAAAACAACACTCGAGCAGATTTGTTCTGATTTGCAGTTTTGGAATGAATCTAAGTTTGATTCTTAGTGGTAGAACCACCAGGAACAGGTGTGTGCGCAAACACAGCTTCATTTTGATCTTGTGGTGATGCCATTGGTTGTCGATCAGGCCTGGATAGGGCTATGAATCCATAATAGAAACCAAGAGAAAATGGAGGAGAGTGGAGGAAAGAAATGAGAATAGCGGAGAAATAGTCTTGGAATAACAGATCTGAAACACAATGAAGATTTTTATAGGGCTATAGTTGCTTGAACAGCTGTAAAGCAGAATAACAGATCTGAAACAGATATTGTAACTAACTAGCAGGTAGCAACTAACTGGCTAACCAACTGACAGCTAAGTTAACTGAACTAACAGAACTAATAGTGAGCTAACTTAACTAACAGTAGTTACTAGCAGTAGTACAACATTGCAGCAGTGGTTCACTACTGCATATACTCTGATATATGGTATTCACTTATTTTGCAAGTGGGGTCATTTGTGAATTGTGGTTTTTTTTCCCCTGTTCTGATATGATAAGTTTTGAACTATTTTGATTTCTTGCTGTGGTAATATTTTATTTTATTGTCCTTTCAGGCCAATTCCTCCTTCACAGGCTGTAATGGCAGTAAGTAACACATATGGCCGTGTAAGGAAGCCTGTTGATTTCCATCTTATTGGGTCATTCATGAATATTCTAGGGCATGGTGGAGGTGAAGGCCATTCTGTTTCTGACAGTGATTGTTCTCTTTGGATGCCCATTGCGCCCCCAGGGTACACAACACTAGGCTGTGTAGCCCATGTTGGGAACCAACCACCACCAAATCATGTTGTTCATTGCTTACGTTCTGATCTTGTGACATCAGCAAAATATTCAGACTGCTTATTTAATATCCCATCAAACAATCAATTCAGATCTGGATTTAGCATATGGCGCCTTGATAATGCTATTGGCTCATTTTTTGCACATTCTGCAACTGGTTGCCCTCTCAAAGACATATGTTATAACTTAAATTATCTGCTTGTCTGGAATTCAATTCGAGCTCCTCTGATCGGTCCAGTGTCAGATTTTAATTCTGAACTTGAAAATAATAATCAGCAGACAAGCAAAAGTGTGAATACATCTGGATGGGATATTCTCAAGTCCATTTCAAAAGCAACTAACTGCTATAAGTCTACACCGAACTTTGAAAGGATTTGGTGGGACAAAGGTAGTGACCTCCGTCGCCCAGTCTCCATTTGGCGACCTATCGAACATCGTGGTTATGCTGTTTTGGGTGATTGCATTACTGAAGGGTTAGACCCTGTTATGTTTTAGGCTTTTTTTTTTAACCTTTCTATTATCTATCTTTTAGTTAACCTACTTCATGTTTTTGTTGGGATTGATATCTTGTCTCTTTCCTGCCTTTCAGCCTAGAGCCTCCTCCACTGGGAATAATCTTCAAGAATGACAATCCTGATATCTCTTCAAAACCTGTTCAATTTACCAGAGTTTCCCATATTGTAGGGAAAGGGTTTGATGAAGTTTTCTTCTGGTATCCTATAGCTCCTCCTGGTTATGTTTCTCTGGGATGTGTTGTCTCCAGAACAGATGAAGCCCCACGTGCAGATTTGTTTTGCTGCCCAAGGATGGATCTTGTAAGCCAAGCAAACATTCATGAGGTGCCTCTTTTGAGATCTTCAAGTTCAAGGGCTCCTCAAAGTTGGAGCATATGGAAAGTTGAAAATCAGGTCAATCATTACTTGCACTTCAGTTAACACACTCTAAAAATCTAATGTTAATGGTTTTAAAGTTGAAACAAATATACCTGCTTATGTGGTGCATGTTAATTTGATTCACATGCTGTGGAAAAGCTTGTAGTTGTTGAGCTGTGATTACATGATTTAACCCCCCACCCCACACCCACAACACACAAAAAGATAAAAAAGAAAGAGAGTTTGATTATCATCCTACATTAATGCAGGCATGCACTTTTCTTGCTCGTTCTGACCTTAAAAAACCATCAAGCCGATTGGCCTACAAAATTGGTGATTCTATGAAGCCCAAGAATCGGGAAAACATAAATGCTGAGCTGAAGTTGCGATGCTTTTCCCTTACGATTTTGGACAGCTTATGTGGAATGGTATGTTCTATATGCCTATTATGAAACAATTGACATTCTTTTCCCAGTTATTTACCAATGATAAAAAAATTAGTAACAGAAGATTCTTTTTTATAAATTCAACACTGAATTCAACTACCCTTTCAGATGAGACCCCTATTTGACACTACAATTACAAATATTAAGCTTGCAACACACGGTGGACTAGATGGGATTAATGCAGTACTGATTTCTTCAATTGTTGCTTCAACCTTCAATGCACAATTAGAGGCATGGGAGCCCCTTGTGGAGCCATTCGATGGAATATTCAAGTAATTGATTAGTTATTTAGTTTTTTCATACAATATTTTAATTGCTAATGTATACTAATTGTCCAGTATCTGCTTTAAATTTTAGTCATGAGCCAGTCCTGTTGAGAATATGCCAATGATTAGATGTTTCCTTTCTAACTTGTTTAGGTTTGAAACTTTTGATACCAATGTACAATCGCCATTAGGACTTGGGAAGCGAGTTCGAATTTCTGCTACCAGCATCTTGAATGTAAATCTCAGTGCAGCAAACCTTGAATCCTTCGTGGGAAGCATTCTTTCATGGAGAAGACAGTTAGAGCTTGAACAGAAAGCATCCAAGCTAAATGCGGTCAAACTCTGAATACTTTATCCATTTTTCCTTTAAAGCTCATGCCTTTTAAAAGCCTTGCTAACTGTTTGCATTTGCAGGAGGTTGGTGGTCAACAAGGCAAAGGAGAAAATACAACTTTTTCTGCACTAGATGAGGATGACTTGCAGACTGTGATAATAGAAAATAAACTTGGGTGTGACATTTTTGTCAAAAAAGTTGAACATGATGTAGATACAGTTGACAAGCTACATCATGGCGATTGTGCTTCTGTGTGGATTCCACCTCCTAGGTTTTCAAATAGGTTAAATGTTGCGGATGAATCTAGGGAAGCACGTTATTATGTTGCTGTACAGATACTTGAAGCCAAGGTCATAATGTGTTGAAATGGTTTATACATAATTCTGACCACATTCCTGATTTCCCTGCCTATCTGGAAGATTAAAATCGATTCATTTCAATTTTTGTAGGGTTTACCTATCATTGATGATGGTAACAGCCATAACTTCTTCTGTGCTTTGCGTCTCATTGTTGACAGTCAAGCATCAGAACAGCAAAAGCTTTTTCCCCAAAGTGCAAGAACAAAGTGTGTGAAGCCTGTAGTATCAAGAATTAATGATTGGGATGAAGGCAGAGTAAAGTGGAATGAACTTTTCATATTTGAAGTTCCCCGAAAGGTATTGTGTTATTAAATGATTAGTTTATAGTTTTGCTTCACTTATTTATTTGTAGATTCTCATTAACTGAAATATATTTAAAAAATAAAAAATCTTGAGCAGAAACTGTGCTCTCGCAATATGAAGTTTATGGTCTACCAGAAGATAATTACATCGCTTTAGAAAATGTTGTTTTGCTTAGGCAACAGTTATTTCATATATATACTTTTTTATTATACATTCAACTTGGGGTCTCTCCTTTTTATTACCTTCTCTTTTTTTGGTCTTCTTGAAATGTTTGTTCAATCGGCAGTTTCCCCCATATATATATATGTGTGTGTGTGTGTGTATGTGTGTGTGTGCATAAATTACCTCATTCATCTATGATTTTCTTGCATACTTAAAGAGTTTGCTGCATTTACTGTTACATTGAGAAATTTGTTACAGGCCCCTGCTAAGTTGGAGATAGAGGTTACGAATCTTGCTGCAAAAGCTGGAAAAGGTATTTCTTGTATGCCTTGTTCAGTGAGACTTTGTATATGTCATGGATGCCCTGTTCTGAGAGATTTGTATACGTCTAGGATGCTTGGTTCAGTCGGACTTTGTTTATACAAAGTCAAATGTGCATAGGTTCAGTTTATCTGATTAATGGAGTCACTTTATTCAAACTTTGCATGTCAGATGTTTTCTTCCAACTAGTAATTGTAATTTGTTATTTCCATGTTGGAGTTTATGTTTTCTTCCAACTCAGCTTGCTTTTGCTTTTTCCTAAGAACTCATGTATTCATCGTGCAGGGGATGTTGTGGGTGCACTTTCTTTTTCTGTTGGACATGGAGCAAATACTCTAAAGAAGATTCCTTCAGTGAGAATGTTTCATCAACCGTATGATGTTCAGAATATTAGATCATATCCACTCAGTAGAATGGTTAGTTACTATTTTTTTTCATCATCATTTTAACACAATTTGTCCTTTTGATAAAATTAAATATTTAGATTTTTTTTTTTTTGCTTTTTTCTCGTATTCTGTTGCAGGTTCAGCAAAGCAATGTTGAAGACATGCATGATGGGTGCCTCTTTATTTCAACTTCCTATTTTGAAAAAAACACAATTGCTAACCTTCCAAAAGATATGGAAATTGAGAACGTTGCTGATAGAGACATAGGTTTTTGGGTGGGGCTTGGTCCTGAGGATGAGTGGGAGTGTATTCGATCATTGCTTCCACTTTCAGTGGTTCCAAAATCATTACAGAATGAATATATTGGTATGGAAGTTGTGATGAAAAATGGAAAGAAGCATGTAATTTTCAGGGGTCTTGTTACAGTAGTGAATGATTCGGATGTGATGTTGAATATTTCAACATGTCATGCATCTCATGGTTATGATCCCTCACCTGGAGCAAACAGTTCTAATACTGTAGTTGAAGAAGTCTTTCAAAATCAGTATTATCAGCCATCATCTGGTTGGGGTAACAATTGGCCAAGTGTGCCGTATGATAATCCTGGACACTGGAGCACAAGGGACTCCTCGTACTCATCTAAGGTTGGTATATTTATATTTTCTGTCCTCACTTATTTACTTCCTTACGTAAGATACCATCATTTTGGTTATAATCCTTACTTGCACTGTTTTGAAGGACTTCTTTGAACCTCCCCTTCCTCCTGGTTGGAAATGGGCGTCAGGTTGGTCCATAGATAAGTTTCAGTATGTTGACAAGGAAGGCTGGGCATATGGGTCTGACCTTAAAAACTTAAGATGGCCTCCTACTTCTTCAAAGTCTTCAACAAAATCAGCCTCTGATGTTGTGCGTCGAAGGCGTTGGATTCGTACAAGACAAATTTCTGAACAAGGTATAGAATACTTGCAGAGCGTAGCAAATACCGTGCACCCTGGAGCTTCTGCTGTTTTATCTTGGAGAAGTACATCCAAGGACTCTGACCAATGTTTGCAAGTTCGACCTCATTTTGATAATTCTCAGCCCTCATTCTCATGGGGTCGTGTTGTAGCTGTCGGTTCAAGTTATATATATACCAAAGACCAATTTTTAGTTCAAGGTTCTAGACAGAATTCTGTGACACCCGATTCTTTGAAGCTGAATGAGCTTGAGAAAAAGGATATACTTCTGTGCTGTAATCCTAGTAATGGAAATAAACAATTATGGCTTAGTGTGGGTACAGATGCCTCAGTTCTTAATACTGAACTAAATGTACCTGTATATGATTGGAGAATATCTATCAACTCTCCTATAAAATTGGAGAACCGGCTTCCTTGTCCTGCTGAAATTTCGATCTCAGAGAAAACAAAGGAAGGAAATTGTGTTAAGCGGCATCATGGTGTCATATCTTCTCGTCAAAGTGTACATATTTATTCCGCCGATATTCAGAAACCTTTGTATCTTACTTTGGCTGTGCAGGGTGGTTGGGTTATGGAAAAGGTGATGACTAATCTAGCTCTGAACTTTATTGTATAATTAAGAAATTTTTTATTTGTAACTGTTTATTTATTGCAAGATACTTGATTGACCTTCATGTTCTTTCCTTGATTCCTTGATTCAGGACCCCATTCTTGTACTGGATCCTTCTTTCTCAAATCATGTCTCATCTTTCTGGATGGTTCACCAGCAAAGTAGAAGGTATGACTTGAAAAGAAATTTGAAATATTATTGTTATTGTGTAAAAATAGGTACAAAGGATTACAATATTTATAGAAAAATAATGGTTCCAAAGGAATAAACCCAAATCCTAAGAAATAAGGAAACATAATCTGGCTAATAAAGGAAACAAATAATAACTAATCTTTCATATTTACAACACTCCCCCTCAAGCTGAGAAATATATATTTATCATTCACAGCTTGCTAGTAAATTCTTAAAATTTGTCAGTGGGAAGTCCCTTGGTGAAAGACATCAGCTAGTTGGCGACCAAAAGTAATATATGAAGTAGTGATCAATCCACTATGTTTTCTCTTTGATGAAGTGATGGTCAACCTCAATGTTTCGTTCGGCCATGTTGAACAAGATTATGCGCAATAGCAATGATTGACTTATTATCATAGAGTAACTTCATAGTTCTTAACATTTTATTTTGAGATCATCTAGAACAATTTTCAGCCATAGTAGTTCACAAATACCTTGGGCTATGGCTTGAAATTTTGCCTCTGCGCTCGACCTAGCAATTACATTTTACTTTTTACTTTTCCATGTTACTAGGTTTCTAGAAAGAAACATACAATATCTCGAGGTAGATCCGTCGATCAATCATAGATCCAATATAATCGGCATCAATATAAACTTCTAAGGATAGTTTTCCATCTCTCTTGAATAAAATAGTCCAATGCCTGATGTGGCCTTAAGATATTGGATAATTCTTTCTACTACATGCAAATGTTTTTCCCTTGGTTGTGCATGAACTGGCTAACAATGCTAACTGCATAAGCTAGATTAAGTCTAATATGAGCCAAATATATCAATTTTCCTATCAGCCGTTGATATTACCCTTTATCAACTTTAGGGTTTTCCTAGTCATTTTTCCGTTAATGATTCTACTTAATAGTAGTATTAGAAGGTTTGCACTCAAGCTTTCCTCCTTCTTTAAGGAGATCAATAAAATACTTTCTTTGAGAGATGAAGATTCCCTACTTTGAATGGGCAACCTCTCTTCCTAGAAAATATCTTAATTTTTCAAAATCTTTAACTTCAAATTCAATGTCATTAACATAAACTAGGAGAATAGTGACCTTACCTTCATGGGAATGTTTAAAGAAAAGTGTGTGGCCTCCTTGACTCTGCTGGTATCCCAATGATAACATGACCTTAGTAAATCTTCCAAACCGAGCAAATAGGGTTGCTTCAACCTATACAGAGCCTTCTTTAACTTACACACTTTGCTATCTCCATTTGTAGAGTCAAATCCCAGTGGAATTTCTATGTAAACTTCATCTTCTAACTCGTTGTTGAGGAAGGCATTCTTCACATCTAATTATTCATGTCCCAATCAAATTGAGCAGCCAAGGACAATGAGACTCTCACGGCGTTCATTTTGGCCATTGGAGCAAATGTTTCATCATAATCAAAACCATATGTCTGTGTGTAACCCTAGGCTACTAGTAGAGCCTTATAGCTGTCAAGAGTCCCATCTAAATTATATTTCAAAGTATAAACCTATTTGCACCCTACTTCTTTCTTTCCGCTTGGCTTATCAACAACTTCTCATGTTATATTTTTCTCCAAGGCATTCATCTCGTCATGCATGGCTTGAACCTAATTCTCATATTTTAATGCTTCGTGCACTGATGTCAGGATTGAGATGGAATGAGTGCTGAAATAAAAAATTTATGCTACACTGAAAGTTTCTTAGATGAGACAAAATGAGAGATAGGATGTTGGGTATAAATCTGTTTCCTTTTCCTTAAGGAAATGACGAGTCATTAGGATTTATAATGCTAGGATCAGGATTAGAAATAGTAGTGCATCCAGTACTTACCAATGGTTCAGACGATCGTAGTTGTCGGTGGGACAGTATGGATTGTTTCTTTTTCTTATACAATAATTGGGGTGTTCCAGCCTTCTGTAGATTAGCCTTCTATATATTGTAAAGTGGAGGCATGTTAGCTAAAGCATCAGATGAACTACTAGCCTCATCAACTAAGTCTTCTAACTTATTATCCGCTTCGTCAATTCAAGTCTTCCTGCTCATTATCACATTGTGTAGTAATTGGGACAGATTCAATAGAGTTTGACTTGGGAAAGTTGGGCAAAGGTAAATGGGACTCGGACTCGAAGAAAATAGACGAAGCTTCTGGACCGCCTTCCCCCTGATGCGGAGGACGAGTGAAAAAGGATTCATCTTCATAAAAAGTTACATCCTTATAGACAAAGAACTTACGGCTCGAAGGATGATAACATTTGTACCTTTTTTTATTGAGAGCATAACCAAGGAAGAGACGCTTGAGAGCTCGGAGTTCCAATTTACTCCGGTGCTGTATATGAATATAGACAAAGGCAACATGTCCAAAGACCCGAGATTGAAGGCTTTGCATAATTGGAACAAAAAGAAAGAAATATATCATGGAAAGAATATGATTGACATGGCCAAGCACCCGAGAGGGTAAGCGGTTGATCAAATAGGCTGCAGTTAACATGGCTTCTCCCTAATAGGAGTTGGGAACATGTCTAAAAAATAATGCTTTGGTTACTTCAAGCAAGTGACGGGTTTTTTTTTCAGCAGCCCAATTTTGTTGATAGGTGTCCACACTTGTGAACTCATGAATCACACCCTTGTCTGAAATGAATTGTGACAAGCGTTGGTTAATGTACTCTATATCATTATCTAATCTTAATCGCTTAATACTCTAACCAAACTGTGTTTCGATCATGTGATAAAATTGAATAAACAATTATGGTACTTTTGACTTGTCTTTCATCAAGAATATCAATGTCACCCAAGTACAATCATCAATGCAGGAAACAAACCGCTTAGCACCTAAAATAGTTTGCACTTTAGAAGAGCCCCAAACATCTGAATGTATAAGAGTATAAAGAGTAATACTTTTTATTGAACTTAAAGGAAAGGGCACATGATGGTGTTTTGCAAGCTCACAAAAATCACAATGGAAGGAGCCAATTGATTAATGCACAAACAAAGAAGGAAACATAGACTTCAGTAGGCTTTGATGGGTGATATGAAAGAAACGGCTCAGCTAAACAAGTCATATTATTAGTTGCACAAGAATCCATGATTCATGAATTTTTAAGTCAGTGCAAGAAGTAAGAAGAGATGTAAGGTGTGTGATCTTACCAGACATAGCCAAAGAACTTCTCGTCGAATAGTCACATATTGGGATACTTTACCAAGCTTCTCTAGAACATGTTGCTTCCTAAGAAGGCAAAAGCATACGTCTTTTGTGTGTTCAGGCTCCTCATAGCGGATGCATTGATGTCCTATGGACGAAAAAAGAGAAGGCAACACAAGAAAGGGAATGGGTAATGAAAAGAACCAATTCAACCCAAAAGTTTAAGCTGTTGGGTGAGGCTACATTAATGGTTTTATATATCTCAACACGCCCTTTCACACAAGAGCCCACTGGGCTTGAAGGGTGGGCAATGCACAGGCCCACCTACCTATGCGAAGAAAGAAATTCCACTAGAAAGAAAGTGGGGGGCAGTGAGGATCGAACCCGGTACACCGAGGCTCTGATACCATGTAAAGAACCAATTCAACCCAAAAGCTTAAGCTGTTGGGTGAGACTACATTAATGGTTTTATATATCTCAACAGGTAATTACCAACGAAGTTGATGGGCTTCTAGGGAGTTTCCAATCTGGAGGTTGCGACGTTGTATGTGTGGTTGCCGAAGTTGTAATTGACAAGAAAGTATGCTTATCGGAGGGAGAAGGTGCGAATGAAGTGTTTTGACACGTTTGGAGGGGCCGTTTGGATGTGAAATAGCCGTAGAAGGATAAATCTTGAGATTTTGAGTCAAAAAATATCCTTTTAATCTTAAAAGATTGTCGGAAATTTTTTCCCATGGAGGCCCGTGGTGGCTAGTGACTGGAGATTGTCGGGAAAGGAAATTGCAGCGGAGGCACATCGCTTATATGAGAGAATCCACACTAAAGGCGATGGCTTGAATGCACAAAAGGCATAAAAGAGTGTGCTCTGAAGGCGGCAATGGCGGAAGCAAAAGGCTCCTAGATCGAGAGCTATTTCTATTGTGTAAAAATAGGTACAAAGAATGGGCCTAAAGGAATAAACCTGTATAGAACCAATTCAACCCAAAAGCTTTTGGGTTGAATTGGTTCTTTACATGGTATCAAAGTCTCGTGTCCCAGGTTATCCTCACCGCCCCCACTTTCTCTCGGGGAATTTTCTTAGTGCAGGTAGGTGGGTTTGTGCATTATCCGCCCTTCAAGTCCAATGGGATCTCGTGTAAGGGGTCGTATTAGAGAATAGTATAAAACATTAAAAAGCCCTCGCCCCACAAGCTTAAGCTTTTGGAGAATTGGTGCATTACATGGTATCAGAGCTTCAGTGACCAAGTGATCACGACTTAAATCCTTATTTCCCCCACTTTCTCTTGTGAAATTTCTTAGTACAGGTAGATGAGTTTGTATATTGTCTACCCTTCAAGCCCAAAAGGCTCTCGTATGAGAGGCGTGTTAGAGATATATAAAACCATTAATGTAACCTCATCCAATAGCTTAAGCTTTTGGGTTAAATTGATTCTTTACAAAACCTAAATCCCAAGAAATAAGAAAACATAATCTAGCTAATAAAGGAAACAAATAATAACAAATTTTCCATATTTACAACAGTATGTAATTTGTTTTTAAAGAAAAAAATTAAATCACATAAATTTTCTTTAAGTTAGTATATGCTTTTGCGCTTTATTAAATACCTTTCCATAGTCAAATATTAGATGTTCTTTTATAATATTGCTCTTAGAGGTGAAGTATTTTGTCATAAAGGCTCTGATACAGTGTCATTAATCAACTCTACCAAAAGTTTAAGTTGTTAGGTAAAGATACATGAATGGTTTTATAATATATCTCTAACATGTTTTGTAAGCATAATATTTATCATAGCTTTGATCATATCTGTTGAAATTATCGAGATTTTGGTGGGGACAAAAGAAAAGAAAGAATATAGTGAATAATATGAAATTGGTATTCATTTGATATGTTATGATGTGTTTAAATCTACAAAGCACTAACCCTGTTTATGCAAATGTTAGACTCTAAATCCTTATTTAAATTAGAAAATAAATCATGAAATATAAAGAAATAAGAAAAGTTCCCAAGAGATCATATAAGATAATCTAAACTATTCTAATATGCAATCAAGATATCGTGATATTTTTCATATATTCTCACACCCCTTCAAGTTAAAGCTTACTAAGTTTCACACTTGTTACAAATGGACCTTTTGAAAAGGAAAATAATAAAATTATATAATCTAGGCTCTGCAAAAAATAGTTATCGAAGGCGTAATAGGTGGAAGGTGGCCGCAAACTGTGGTGGTGGCAATGAGTCTTCAAGGACAGTGACCAATGGATCTTCAAGCGCAATGAAGGCACGCGCAATGGGCTGCAATGAAAGCAGTTAGGGTTAAACAATGAAGGGTGGTTCCAAAACCATGTGATGAAGGCCGGTGAATCAGCAATAAAGGTTGATGGCAAGAAGGCACCAATAGTCCAACAACGTGGAGGCAGATGACGGCGTGCGTCTGAGATCTGGACGACCTAGACTGGGCGTTTTTATTTTTTTGTTAAGGTGTTTTACATATGGGGGTTTCTAAATTTGGTTGGGAAATTTTTTCCGTAGCTGAAAAAGTTGATGGCCTGGCAGTGCGCTGTTAGAAGTAGGCACGATAGGATTGGCAAACTGTTATTAAGGCTTAGCGAAGAGAAAAGAACCGTTGCGCAGTGGGCATGATGGGTTTGGAAATATTTTTCATTGGGCAGTGACCACAACTGGTTTGTTGAGAGAGATGAGAAGAAAATAATCATGGTGATAATGACATCATTACAATTGAGTTTCTGATTTTAGGAAACCCGATAGCGGAATAGTGATGGAACAGATCTCAGAGGATTGTACCACTCTAATACCATGTCAAAACTATAGAGGTTTAGGTAGGGAAACAAGAAAATAGAGAATAAAGTGAATAATATGAAATTGGTATTAATTTGATATGTTATGATGCGAAACAATCTACAAAGTACTTATCTATATTTATATTAATATTAGACTCTAAATTCTATTAAAATAAGGAAATAAATTGTGAAATATAAATAAATAAGAGAAGTATTCCTTAGAGATCATATAAGATGTTCTAAACTATTTGAAGATACAATCAAGATACTTTGAGATATGATTCATATATTCTAACAATATCCATCAACATTTGTGCAGGAAATTGCGTGTGAGCATTGAACATGATATGGGTGGGACAAATGCTGCACCAAAAACCTTAAGACTTTTTGTCCCTTATTGGATTGTCAATGATTCTTCTCTAGCTTTGGCATATCGTGTGGTGGAAGTGGAACCTATGGAAAATGCAGAGATGGATTCTGTCTCTCTCTCTAGGGCAGTTAAGTCTGCCAAGACAGCCTTGAAAAATCCCATAAGCTCAATGGATAAAAGGCATTTTTCAAGGAGAAACCTACAAGTACTTGAAGTAATTGAAGACAATAGCCCATTCCCTAGCATGCTTTCTCCACAAGATTATGCTGGTCGTAGTGGAGTTACAATGTTTCAATCTCAGAAAGATACATACTTGTCACCTAGGCTGGGCATTTCTGTTTCTATGCGCCATTCTGAAGTTTACAGCTCTGGGATTTCTCTGCTTGAATTGGAAAACAAGGTGTTATTCATAAATGGACAAACCAACTGCTTCATCTTTTCTGCAATGCATTAGTATTTCCTCATGTTTGTTCCATAGTATATAATGTTCATTGAAACTCTTGCAGGAACGTATTGATGTCAAGGCTTTCAATTCTGATGGATCTTACTACAAGCTTTCAGCTTTGTTGAAAATGACTTCAGACAGAACAAAGGTTGGAGTGTCTATACTCTTGCCTTCAGTAAATTATTATTTGGTTTATCTTCTTATGTCCGTTCTGGTAATGTCTATGGGTTTGTTTGGATAGGCTTTTGACAAAAAGACTTTTTATGCCGTGCCTTTTTTAGAATGGTTTTTTAAAAGTTAAAGCTATTTTACATTTGTATGAAATATATAAAAAGTACTTTTAAATAAAAAGTTATTTGAATGTTAAAATTAATATGTACTTTTTATATATAAAATTACTAAAAATGATGTGGCAGTAGTGGTGGTAGTGGGGTGGAGTGGTTGGAGTAAAATTAGATTTTCAAAAAAAAAAATTTAACTTTTAACTTCTGTTTTTTTTTTTTTGACTTTTGCTTTTTTAGAAAGAATCCTGACTTTAAAAAAAAAAAAAAAAAAAAATAAACCATTTTAACTTCGTTATTTTAATCTTTTTATTTTAAAAAGTTGCTACCCAAACGCATAAAATTGTGCAAAAAGATTTTTATTTTTTTTAAAAGTAGCTTTTCTTAGGGGGAAAAAAGGCCTATCCAAACACACACTATAACTTTATCAATGGCTAGTGCATATCGCGTGGTTCAAGACCAGCCCCATACCAGATGTAAGTAACTAAACTGTCAAGCTTTTTGATGTCCAGGTGGTTCATTTCCAGCCACACACAATGTTCATTAATAGGGTTGGATGTAGTCTCTGCCTGCAGCAATGTGATACTCAGTCAGCTGTATGGATTCATCCTACTGATCCTCCAAAACCCTTTGGGTGGCAGTCATCAGCCAAAGTTGAACTATTGAAGGTGTGAATTATTGATTTTCAAAATATTTGTCCTACTTACATTTCTTGGCTTGTTTTCTATCTTATAAAGGTTCATATATTCATTCAGTTGCGTATTGATGGCTACAAATGGAGTACACCATTTAGTGTGAGCTATGAAGGCGCAATGCGCATTAGCTTGAAAAAAGATGTTGGAGATGACCTAATGCAATTAAGGGTAGCAGTAACAACTGGTGCAAAGGGATCCCGGTTTGAAGTTATTTTTCGTCCAAATTCATTGTCGAGTCCTTACAGGTTTTTGTTCTCTCACTTTCTACTCTATGAGCCATTATAATTGTTGTAAATATAAAAAATTGTGTAATTACTATAGATTCGTTTTTTTATCTTTTGTTAGACAGATAATGATAGGATAGATTATAGGGAGTACATGACTTATTATAGGTCAGATTTCCTCCTTATTTGTTTTGTAGTATCAGCTTGTATTAGAAAAACAATTATTCACATTAATCTATATATATTTATTTATGTATGTCTTTAATCCGTTTTTTTTTTCTCTCTTATTCCTGGGTTTACCATGGTTCTCTTCCCACTAAGTACACTAAATGAACTTAATAAAGATAAATAATATATGATGGAATTGATATTAATTTGATTATTATTTTATATATATTGATATTTGATTTGATTAATGTGGAATTGATATTGATTGATCACTATTTGATTATATATATTGATATTTGATTTAATTTGATTATTAATTACATTAATTGTATTTTGATTGGGATTACCAGCTTTGCTGACTTTTGTGTTTGTTTGACTGCAGTCTGCAATGATCCTTCGGGGGAGTAGAGTTTCTTTGAAACAGGTTCCAAAGGATCGGACTAGCAGTGGGCAGTGACTCAGGATTTCTAGCTAGTCATAAATATTATGTATAAAAATGAAGTCTTAGATTTTATTTGAATGTAATAGAGTTAGCCTTGCACTTGTCTTGTCCCTGTACAGGTGTGGCGGTAACATTTCCCCAAATTAGTTTTAGATTAGCTTCCGCAATATTTCTATTATCATAATTATATAAAACGTGAATTTTTACAATTTATTTATTAAAAGAATGTTTTATAAATTGTTAGAAATTTGGGGTGTTACACCTAGTCTATCTTTTTTTCAATCATCGCCACATCACCTTCATTGCTTATCCCATCTTCATTATGGCCAAGCTGTCGCATAAGCCTTCATTGTGCTCAAAGACCCTGTTTTTGGGCTACCACTTTCACTATGACCCAACTCTCTTTGGATTGGTGAATTCAAAATTAAAGACCTTTGAAATCTAAGGTAAAAAAGGTGTTTTTTTCCTCTTAAAGAAAATATGCCCTTGATCTCCTTATGGAAGTAGGAAAACTTGCGTGTAAAGCTACTGTTGTCCCTATTGAGTAGAACCACCAAATGGGAAGTGAAGAGAGTCCCAAGTTTGATAAAAGGCAAGGTAGTATTAAAGGCTAGTATGAAGATTGAAATATATTGCTTATACTAGACCGGCTTTAGCATATGCAATTAATGTTGTCAATCGGTTCGTGCACAACAATTCATAATTATTCATGTGTATTCACCTAATAGATAGAAAGAGAGACTTGCACGATGTGGACAAAGGATTGCTATTCTGAAAAGGTGTGTTCTAAATTTATTATATAACCATTAATGTATCTTCACCTAATAGTTTAAGCCTTCAAAGAGTTGATCCATGACATGGTGTTAAAGCCTTTATGACCGAGTGGTCTAGAGTTCGATCCTTGACATTCCTATTTAAATTCTAAAAAGTTGAATTTAAGCACAAAGTAGATGGACGTATACATTATCCATGGTTCAAGCCCAAAGGACTTTTGTATCTAAGGGAACATGTTAGAAATGTAGTATATGACCATTCATCTATTTTCACCTAACAGTTTAAACTTTTTTCTGATTTGCTCCAAATTTGTTTCCCTAAATTTAGCTCTTTATTGGGAAAGTAATTATTCACATCAGTCTATATTTTGTATACATTTGTACATTAACATTCAAGTAAATAACATTCTGATTCAGAATTCCAAATTTCCTCTCTAATATTCTTCTTCTTTTCATTTTATTTTTTTTTGTTTAGAGTGTGATAGTAGTTAGTGTAGTTAAGCAAGCGAAGACTTGTTCTTGAGTCCAGATCTGAGTGTGATACTGTTATTTTGTGTTCTACAGTGTCTAGCACAAACATCTATAGTTAGAACTACTCTAACTAACTGTAACTGTCTGTAACTGACTAAAAGAGACTGATAGCTGTCAGTAACTGCACGCATGCAGAATACTGCTGTAACTGCGGAATGCTGTTTAAATACAGTAACGACTATCATATCCTAACATTTCCCTCTCAAACACAGGGTTGATGGATCAACGAAATTGATCATAAACTGAGTTTAATCTGCTGATAAATAGAGCCTTAGTCAGAATATCTGCACAGTGGTCTTGTGGTGGGATCTGGATAACCTTGAGAATTATATTTATCACCTTCTCTGTGTCCAATTCTATGTGTTTTGTTCTAGAACGAAGCACTTGATTATGTGACAAGGAAACTGTGCTGATAATTTCACAACCTTTAGCTCTGTAAGTAGAGTGAATCCATAAGATTTCAGCAGCTGTATATGATATACTCCTGTACTCTGCTTTAGTATTGGACCTAGCAACTAGTGACTATTTCTTTGACAACCAAGATGTGAGGTTTGGTACAAGATAAATGCATGATCCGGAGGTTGATCTCGTCAACATCAAGATTTGATGCCCAATCAGCATCTTAGTAGTGGCTTGGAGGAGTAGTGGTTGATAGGATTGGTAGTCTGCAACAAAGGACCATGGTGTAAGGTACCTGATAGAAATATAATATAAAATACAAAATTATTCATATATGCCTTCACCTAACATCTTAAACTTTTAGAAGAGTTGGTTGCATGACATGATATCAAAGCCTCTATTACCAAATCGTCCAGAGTTTGATCCTTGCCGTCCCTCATTCTTCTAATAAATATTGTGGAATTTCTCAGCACAAGTGAATAGATTTGTGTATTGTCCACCTTTTAAGCCCAATGAACTCTCGTAATGGGGTTAGGAGAGGAATTGACAAATAACACTACAAAGCTAATTTTAGGTCTAGTTTAGTGGCATATTGGAGAGCCCCAACAAAGGATCTGTATAGAGGATCTGAAACATGGTTAGTTTACAGTCTCCAACCATAAGGGGGGATATACCTCTCTGAGTTCTTTAATACTATCATTTTTTAACATTAAGGACGGGAAAAATAGGAATTTGCTTTTCCCTGCATGTTTTGTAACATTTCAAGCAGTTATTTTCCTTTGTCTTTGAGTCAACTTGTGTTAGATAAGAGTGTAATCTATTCCTGTTAAGTAGCATTTGAGGGATTTAGCATTCCTCATTACTTCGTCCACTTGTAGTCATGATCTTGATTTGATTAAGAGCTAAGAATAAAATTTCCTTGGACTTCTTCATTTCTTTCTTCATCAGTATTACCATTTGTGTAGTTATTCTTCCCATTTTGAAAGTACCTTTCTGTCAACAGGATTGAAAATCGCTCCATGTTCTTGCCCATTCGCTTTCGTCAAGTTGATGGTACCGGTGATTCCTGGCAGCTGCTTCTACCAAATTCTGCTGCTTCATTTCTGTGGGAAGATCTTGGTAGAAGACGTTTATTGGAATTCTTGGTAGATGGAACTGACCCAATGAAATCACTCAAGTATGATATTGATGAAATTTCTGATCACCAACCCGTCCATGTAGCAGATGGACCAACCAAAGCCTTGCGTGTTACTATTGTAAAGGAAGAGAAAATCAATGTTGTTAAGATCAGTGATTGGATGCCTGAAACTGAACCTACAGGCATTCTGAGCAGAAGATATTTATCATTAATGAATGATTCTCAAAAGCAACAACTTATGTCAATTACAGATTGTGAATTTCACATAAATTTTGATGTTGCTGAGCTTGGGATATCTATTATTGATCATACACCTGAGGAAATTTTGTACCTGTCTGTTCAGAATCTTGTTCTGGCATATTCAACTGGTTTGGGCTCTGGAATTAGTAGGTATGGTTTGCATTTTGTTAACAGCTATATCTTTTAATTGGTTAGAACTTAGAAGTTGGTTATTTTTCTTTCATTAACTATTTTCTCAAGTTTCCTAGTGAAAATAAGTTCAAATCCATAATCTAGTCTACCAATAAAACTTGGCCTCTTGCCTAGAAGATTTAATTTAAATTATTTTTCTGTCTGAGTATCCAGTTATATGCAATCATTTAGTTTTGAAAATACAATTTCTATTGTGTTCCAGATTTGAACTCAGAATGTGTGGTTTACAAGTGGACAACCAATTGCCGTTAACTCCGATGCCAGTTCTTTTTAGGCCACAGAGAGTTGTGGCAGAAACTGATTATATCCTGAAATGTTCCGTTACAATGCTGTCAAATGGATCGTTGGATCTTTGTGTCTATCCATATATTGGTCTTCATGTGAGCATCACCATGTTATAATTACTATTCAGCAAAAAAGTTGTGTCAATGATTAACTTCCTGATTTATTGTATGACTGGTTTCTTGTGAGCAGGGGCTAGAAAGTTCTGCTGCCTTTTTGATAAACATTCATGAACCTATTATTTGGCGCCTTCACGAAATGATCCAGCAGGTGAAGCTCAGTAGGCTGCATGATTCTCAAACAACTGCTGTATCAGTTGATCCAATCATTCAAATTGGGTATGCAAGACTCTCACTTGGAAATGCATGATTATCTGTGTTGGGTTCCTTGAAACTGCATATGACATTACCTTGAATTTCAGTGTCCTTAATATTTCGGAAGTTCGATTCAAAGTGTCAATGGCTATGTCACCAAGTCAAAGGCCAAGGGGTGTTCTTGGGTTCTGGGCATCCTTAATGACTGCGTTGGGTAACATGGAAAATATGCCTGTAAGTATTTTAATTTCTATCTAACTTTTTTTCACAAAATGATTAAATTTTGCTTAGAAAATAACAACCAAGTATTAGGCTCATAAAATAATATTATCTTACTCATGCTTGTAAAGAGAACTTGAAACAGATAAATAGATGTAACATAGATGTAATTGCATACATGTTTGACTAATTATGCAATAATCTCACTTTCTGATAGAGTTTGAGAATACAGGGAAACTGAGGAAAGTAAAGGAAAGTTAGGGAAAAGGAAAACTAAAGAAAATGAGAGAGAGAGAGAGAGAGAGAGAGAGAGAGACATGAACTGAAAACTGAAGCTAAAGTTGTATTACTGTCATAAGTGTTCTCTAAAAAAATACAATTAAACATGCCTAATTCTAGGAATGAAATCTGTTACAGAGTATTTCCTAACATAGAGATATAATCAGATTATTCACAAAATAGCACACCACAGTTTTCTCACGGTTAGAGCTATCTCTCTGACTTTACTAGAATCACTGACAACTTTCAGTTGAAACAGAAACTGCACTCAGATGTGCATAACAGATAGGAGACTAACTGAAATAATTTCCTATACCTCCTGGTATCTTCTCTGCATTTTAGTGTCAGAGATGTATCTAGAAATGCTGAGGATTTTTGGCATAACAAATTCTGAGATTTATGCCATTTGTTTTTTCAGTTTTGATTTGGAGAATATAATGAATTAGTGCTAATAATAAATGTGTACCTCTGAACCAGGTCAGGATAAACCAGAGGTTTATCGAGAATGTGTGCATGAGGCAAAGTTCTATGATTAGCATGGCTATCTCAAATATCCGGAAGGATCTTCTAGGCCAGCCACTTCAGCTGCTTTCAGGTGTTGACATATTGGGCAATGCAAGTAGTGCACTTGGACATATGAGTAAAGGTGTAGCTGCTTTGTCTATGGATAAGAAGTTCATTCAAAGTCGGCAGAGACAGGTTTGTGTATGCTGTTCTATGCAATTTTTCCATGATTCTCTTATTTTTAATCTGATAGACATAATATCCTTAGAGTATTAATCTTTAAATAAAAAACATGTTAACTGCAATCTGGCGGCTATCCTATTAACAGGAATTTTACACGGTTGGGGCTATTACCGGATACTAAAATATATAACCTTCGCACATATATCACACATAATAAAATTTCATACACAACAAACCTACAACTACCTAGGGATTAGGATTACCTGGTTTCCGTGTTTGCTACCTTCTAGAAGAAAATCGATTTGGGGGAGAGAAGCGGTTGGTAACCAAAGGAAAATAATAATAAAATAAATAAAAATTTGAAGTAAGAAGAAAGAGAGAGTAGAGGAGAAGAGGAGAAGAAGAGAAATACTAAGGGTTAGGCTAGGTCTCTATTTATAGCTGAAGTCTAGAGCTCAGACATGGGCTGGGCTTCGTACATTTATTTTCTTTTTCTTTTTAATTTCTTATGGCTCAGAATATCACTGACTCATCATATCTAATCAAATAAAGATTGTTAACTCATCATAATCCAATCACATTACCAATCAAACATTAATGCATAAAAGATCAATCAATTAATAATTCAATTAATCACAATTTATCATTATTCCTAATAATATATATATTATCACTACTAATTTATAATTTATTATTATTATTAATTTATAATTATTATAAATTACTATTATTTTTCTAGGATATTACAAAAATAAATGCCAAATCTATCTATCACAGCTACCACCACCATTACTCATTTAATTTAGCATATGATTAAATTATTTGGATAATGGGCAGGATGGACTTTCTTAAAAGAAATTTAACAGATCTAATCCACCCATTGGCCACCCCTAATGGAAACTGATTTTGTCAATCCAGCTGTTGCATTATAAGTGATTATCATGTTGATCTTACATGTCAAATTTTAGAAAATTTAAATAAATTTAAGTATGTGATCAAATGGTTGATTATTCTCTTTTCTTTGAAAAATTATAAGATTCCTTGATGGATGTAACATTGGATTAATTTGAATTGTTAACATAAGCATGAATTTGAGTTTCAATCTAACTCTGGATTTTGTATGAAATTCATTCAAATAAAAAAAAGATGCATAGGTTCTTATTATTTGATTCCTAATTGTCAAAGGATCCAAAATAAATGTTACATCAATATTTTGTCATAAATCAACCTTCTCAAAAGCTTAAGTTTTTTAGTGATAGCATATGAATGATTTTATAACTAACGCCCCCTCACATGAAAAAATTTTAGGGTTGAACCGCATCCTACCTTATGCTGAAACTTAACTTTTATTTAGAAGAACGGGGGTAACAATAATCGAACTCTGAACTACTTGATCATATAGGCTCTAATATTAAATTCTTGTGAGAATGCGCACCAAAAATAGAGGAGAAAAAAATCCTTTTTTTCTTGTTTTCTTAATAATAATCAATTGTTACAAAGGGTTAGGGGTTATATAGGCTGTACACGCCAAATATATCCTTAATATCAGGAACTATACAATTTTACAACAGCTATCCCTAGAAATCAGGAAATTCGACTATCTAAATAAATCTTTTCTATTTTTCACAGCTTAAGATGTAGAATGAAAGCACATGAGTTGTTTAATATCTAGCGTAATTTATTCATTTATAATGTTATGATTAACTTATAAAGTGTCACCACCCCTACATTGAAGGTTACTGAGCCCTTTGATCGTGTCCAGAGCAAAAATGACCAGTATATTATATTGAATTTGATAATAATTAATAAAACAAGTTTGCAAGCATGAGCTTCAACCACTAAACCTAAAGGTTGAAGTTTTAAGCAGCAACCTGGGAATACGGCATTGCTTCTCTTAGCTATTGCTTTGCCTGCCTTATTTTTGTTATTCCTAATTTTGCAGTTTTAAAAATATCAGGTCTTGTGTAATGCTTAGATAGGATGCTGATATCTATGTTTAATATAACTTTTTTGTGACAGGAAAGCAAAGGTGTGGAGGATTTTGGTGATGTTATAAGAGAGGGAGGTGGAGCATTAGCTAAAGGTTTATTCAGAGGGGTAACTGGCATTTTGACAAAGCCTCTTGAAGGAGCAAAATCTTCTGGTGTTGAGGGTTTTGTTCAGGGCGTTGGGAAGGGTATTATTGGTGCAGCTGCACAACCAGTGAGTGGAGTTCTGGATCTTCTGTCAAAAACGACTGAAGGTGCTAATGCTATGAGAATGAAAATTGCATCTGCTATAACATCTGACGAACAACTTCTGCGGAGGAGACTACCTCGTGTTATAAGTGGCGATAATTTGCTTCGACTATATAATGAGTACAAAGCTGAAGGACAGGTACCGCAGGTTCAACTTGCCATAGATCACAGACTTGAAGTTCATTTTGTCTTTTAGACGTTTGAGCTTTTAATTATAATATTTATATGATATATATTGAAACAAAGAAAGCTAATTCTCATTGAGGACTCTACTTCAGAGTAGTACTTTATTATTTATTGGAATTTTGGGATTCACTTCATCTTCTTTGTCGCCTGGTTTACTGACCATTTCTGACATTGGCTATGACTCTGAAACAGAGAATAACTATAATGTCAAATTTTCTTAGTCTATATAACTATAATGTCAAATTTTCTTAGTCTATATCCATGCAATTCTTGTCGCACCGTCACCTTTCTTTATTAAGATGATATTCACCCCCCAATCAACTAAACTAATTTCATCACGTTCCATAAACTTTAGTAAAGACACCTGAAACTTTTTTTTATAATACCTATTTTGAGCTTCAAGAGCTGTTATCCAGATATTGAGCAGCTAGGGAGAGTGAATTTCAATATGTGGATGGCCATTGTTATAAAAATATTTTTCTGTCTAATTTACTGTTTGTTAGTCCGATCAATGAAACGTGCCTTGTTTCCTTTTTCCCTTTTGGTTCCTGTATTTGTTTTGACTTTCTTTTGGGTGCTCAATTTCTAAACAATTGCCATACTTCTGTCATGAAGGTCATACTGCAGTTGGCAGAATCAGGTTCATTTTTTGGCCAGGTTGATCTATTCAAAGTTCGCGGAAAGTTTGCCTTATCAGATGCATATGAAGATCACTTCATGCTTCCAAAAGGGAAAATCCTCATGGTCACTCATAGAAGAGTCATACTATTGCAAGTACGTATTCATGATTGAGAACAATTACTAAAAATCCATTTTCTTTAATCCAATGTTACATGGTAATCTTTTGTTATTTTCAGCAACCATCCAATATTATTGCTCAGAGGAAGTTCAGCCCCGCAAGGGATCCATGTTCAATACTATGGGATATACTGTGGGATAACCTGGGTACAATGGAACTGACACATGGAAAAAAAGACAACCCTAAAGCTCCTCCATCACGGCTCATTTTATATTTGCAGTCTAGATCATTGGATATGAAAGAAAATGTTCGCATTATAAAATGCAGCCCTGAATCCCATCAAGCTCTTCAAGTTTACTCTTCAATTGCGCATGCATTAAACACCTACGGCCCAGGTGTAAAGGTATGTTCCTTTTTCATCATGTGTTTCATTAAACATTCATTTGTTTATTGCTATAGTTTATTATATGTGGTATCCCGTGATTGACTAACAACTGACCATGTCTAAAATGATGCGGGAAAATACCATGTCATAAACATGCTTACGCATCATATATTGTTCACAATATTAATCAGTTCTGAGTGATAAATTCTTTTGCATCGATATTCAGGGAATACCGAAAAATAAAATGACAAAACCATATTCTCCACTTGTTGATGGCTCTAGTGTTGATTTAACCCTGAAAGAAGGGGTTTACCCCTGGTCCCCCGAGCAGATGCCTGGATTAGCTCCTCCCTCTTCAACTTTTGGAAGCAGTGCCGATCCCCAGGATTGAGTTTCCACTATACATTGTTCATCACCTTCAACATAATCAAGGCCGTATCTTGAGCAGTCCAGCCGAAATTCTCTCTATAGTCTGATCTCATTCCTGCTCACATCCGTTCAACCAGTACAGACAGAGATGACCCCAGTTGCCGTTCAGCTTGAGAGGCATCTTTGTTTTGCATTTTCCTCACTATATTATCTGGAAGGATTGGGATGGTAATGCTGGTTTCTGGAACCTTATACCTATCTTATCTGATAATAACGGTTAGCTGGAGGGAATTGATTCAAAATCTATGAATGCTGAGTTACTCGATCTCTGAGGAGACAGTTTCCTTTCCGTCTCTGAGCATCATGTCCAATAGTTATTGTATAATATTGAAGGAAACAGTTTTCATTGTACATATATACAAAATCACACAGCTCAGATAGCACCCTGCTTGTCCCCGTCATGCCCTTTTCAAGTTTTCTATCTTTAGAGGAAAGGCCGGTTATGTACTGCTTTGTAAGTGGGAATACAATCTGAATTGTTTTCCTCCATTTGAGGAAACATTTTTGAAAATTTGCATATGCTCCGTCATTAATGAAAGTAACAAGGGATTGACGTTGAGCAGCAGTTATTTCTTCCCAGATTCGAATAAGCAAGCATTCACACAAAACATGCAACCTTATTACCAAAAATAAAATAAAATAAAATAAAACACCAGTTACAATAATGCTTGCAAGTAAATTCACTTGATTTTCACTTTATACCAATCCTGTTGATATGTTGGAACACAAATTCAATAGTCAGAAAATTGTGAAAAACATGATAAAAATAGGAAATTCTAAACCTGAGTTGAGATAGGGAATATATAATTAAATAAAAATGTGGAGATGGAAGCAAATTGCTTGCGATCATGTAGAAGTAAAACAGGGTATATAAAATGTAATTTTAGCAAGAGGGGTAGTATCAATAGTTTAGAGATTAAAATTAGAGATCATATCATTCCACGAGTTGAGGTTCAATAGTGTGATTTATCGTAAAAAAAACAAGAAAAAAGAAATGTAAATCATATCATTTCAAGCTGGGTGAATGAAATGAAAAAATGTCTTGGATGTTGCTTATGATCGGAAGAAGTCCAAAGCTTAAGGAAGCCTGCGATGCTGTATAGTATTGAAATGTTGGGAAATGAAGAACAAATAAAAGCATAAGCTCAGTGTTGCAGAGATGAGGGGTGTTGTGATGAATGAGTGAACATATAAGACAAGATATATTAAATAAGATAAAAATAAAATGAATGTATTAAAAAGAAATTTGAGGTAGCATCTAATGAGGAAAAAGTATAGCCTTGTAGTTGAAGTTAGAGGGGCACCGGAGAAAAAATTATAGAGGATAAAAGGGATATAAATCTGAATAGCCTTTTCATGAATTTGGTTCATAACATAACTCAATGACGTTGTTTATTCTATGTAGCCAGTTTCACCTAGTCAATCTCATATAGCGGGAAAATGCTATATTATTGTTGAATCATATAATGCAACTTATTAATAAAGTAATTAAAGATTCTACCTGTTTAATGAATGTTCACTAAAAGTGAAAAATATTATTATGCTAATGTGATTTCTTATTGTTGACAAATTAAATTGAAAATACATAAAATTTATTTTTACTAAACGGAATAAAAATCTAAAAAAAAAATTATGTGATACTAAAACTTTGAAGTTATAGTGAGATTAATCAATTTTATAGTGTAGGTTTCGGTTCAATAAGAAAGAAAAGCATTAAGGTGAAGTTCTGGTGCAATCAACAACAGCAATACCTTTATCTCAAATTAATTGGAGTCGGTAGTAGATGAACCCAAATGAAAGGTAAGAAGGTACTAAATGGAATAAAAATCTTAAATTTTTGAAGTTCAGGTGCAATGCGAAAGCAAAACATAATAGTTGAGTTAGTTTTAAAAATTGCGAGATTGACTTATTTTTTCCTCCAACTACACCGGAAAATGTCCTACAAATTATGCTTTCTAAAACAGATGAGATATTAATTTATGCCACCGATAGGGTTTTAACAAATTTTACGGTGCCTTTATTTACTGTTTTGTTTATTTTTTTCTCCTTATGATCCTATCGCATGAAAAATTCAAACAAAAATGATTCATTCTTTATTCTTGTTTCACAAATGTTTGATACGGGATGTGGTGGTCGATAAGATGTGTTACCTTTAATATGGTTCCAATATCATGATACGGGAAGACTAGTATCTTGGCAGATGATATGAATGGTGATTGATGAAGTGTTTTCCGTGAGAGAGGACGCAATGAGTGAATTTCTATTATTTATGTTCTTAGTTCTCAAGGTCACATCCTTTGTATGTATGTTTGAGGTTATCTTATATACGTGACTATGTATGTAGGGAGATGCGGCGGGTTAGGTCATGCTGTGTTTCGTGTTAGGGTGAGGATTTTGGGGGATTTTGTGTGGATATTGAATGTTAGGCGTTGGATAATAGGTAATACTTGATTTAATGGGGCCAAGGACATTTTTCAAATTACGACGGTGAAAAGAAGAGAAATTTATAAGTGTTATTGGATCAAGACAATAATTACTGATCAGTCCAACAGATGTTGCGCCTGACCGCATACAGTTAAGTCTAGTCCAATTGGAATCTAAGATGAATCTATAGCGGAATGGTCTTTGAAGCTAGATAGTCCTTTGGGATGGTTGTATTGGTGCTTAAGATCTTTACTTGGCTGGGAGATTATGGAAAGATACCTGCAAGGCACTCCGATACTTAAGTCAGCACCTGGTCAATGAGCTTAAGTTATGATTGATAAAATAATCTGGGCATTGAGCCTTCTTTGTATAGTCATGGCATGACCTAATTATGCCACCTTAGTACAACGACATTCAATATCATTGGTGGGTTCAAATGGCTTATGTAGCCTATCTCATTTTTAGGATGCCTATTTATGGTCTATGTTCTTTGGTCTAGCCGGAATCACATGTCTGTCCTTGAATTATTGGTGGTTGAGAAGGCTTAGAGGCTCTAAGCTGCTGTTATGGCATTCATATGCTTGTTCGATGATGTATATGTGGGATGAACACATTATCTTACTCCTTAAGCCTTTTTTACTAGGCCTCTTAGGCTATAAAATGGGTTGGATCTTTGATCCTGCTTAGTAGGTCCAAATTAGTTGCCCTCCACCCCAGATTAGAGCTTCACTTGTTGAAGTGTCGAGATATCAAAGTTAGGCTCTTAAATGTTCTCTTTTTCTTGATCATGCTTTAAATTTCTGTATGTTTATTTGGCATTCTATGAATCATCAATTGACAAGGGTGCCTTTTCCTTCAACTGGATGTTTTTGTCGTCTGAGATAAACTTCACTTGTGAAATGTTTTTAAATCTTCTTCACTTTCTAGAGATGTTTTTTCTTCTGAGATTTTTTCGTGAGATTTTTTTTTTTTGTTATCTTTTTCCCTTCTGAGATGTTTTTCAAGTAAACTTCTCTTATGGAGATATTTAATTTTGGCTTTACAAGTTCTTTTCCCTTATGAGTTGCTTTTACGTTAGGATACTCTTATAAAAAAAACCTAGAAAATTCTTCACGAGGTGTTTCCCTTATGAGTTGCCTTCACATTAGGCTACTCTTATAGGGAAACTTAGAAAATTCTTCTTGGGATGTTTTCCCTTCTGAGTTTCCTTTATATTAGGCTACTCTTATAGGAAATTAGAGAAAATTGTCGAGGGGATATTTCCCCTTCTGAGTTACCTTTACATTATTAGGCTACACTTATAGGAAAATTTAGGTTTCATTGTCTTTGCGAGATATTTTTCTTTCCGGGATGCATTTATTTAAACTTCCTTCATAAGAAAACTAAGGCTATATTGTCTTCGTAAGATATTTTCCTCTCTAGGACACCTTTATTTGGGCTTCCTTTATAGGAAAACTTAATCTTGATTGTCTTTGTGATACCATAAAGTTTAATTCCCTATGTCGACCCAATTTGTTACTGTTATGGAATACGACTTTCGATAATTAAATGCAAAATTATTCCTCTAAAGGTTACTTTTAAAGTCTAGCAGTGACATTATTCTAATCAATATTTCATATTCACAAGCCTACAAAAACATTGACAATTCCAACAGTCAAAGAAAACAAAAGTAGAAAATAGAGATAAAGTTCAAAATAATGAAATTTCCTTCACAAGAAATGGTAGCTAAAATCTAGAACAAACCTCACCTAAACCTTTACTTACCAAAAAAAAAGAAACTAGAACTGAGAATAATTTAGGCTGTCAAAAATTCAGAGATTTGGACCTGAAGAACTAGTCATCTAGGGCTTTCTAAAAACATATGGTTCATAATTTTTGGCTAAGCGAGTGAAGAGATATGAATTTTCAAAGTATAAGCTTTAACATACGGACTGGCCGTAGTGATTCCTTTCAAAACTGAGAATAATATGAGCTCAAAAAATTCTTATATTAGAGGTGTTTTCCTTTCTAAAATGCCTTTATTTAGGTAGGATTCTTTTTGATGGGGGTATAACTTTTTTTTATGTTAACTTTCTGTTTTCTTTGTATCTTCATCTTAGTTTGGCCAATCCAGCCTTGCAGAGATACGTTGAATAATAATCTTTTTGTAGATGTAGGCAACCTGCAAAATATGTGACATACAATCTTGCAAATATGATAACATTTATTAACATGCATTTAGTAAAAAGCTTTATGAAAAGTTGTAAGGAAATTCTTAAATTATCCTCCCATAGATATCATCAATATGATTGCAGGGCTGAAGGGCATCTTTATGGGATGAAATAACATTTTTGGCTTCGAAATACATATCTACTATATCAGAAATTTTTGTGGGTCAAAAATCATTTTTCCTCCTTATAGCTTATGCTTTCATTTCAGTATCGACACAGGATCATTTGTAATCTTCTAAGTTGATGTACTTTTCTGATCAGGCTCTAAATTCTTCCACAGGAAAGACTTATGTTTTGCTAGGGAGGTAAAGGAAAGTCTTTCTTGTAGGCCATCAATAATCAAATGTAAGGAGACATATGGATCCAAGTTCTTCACCAATAAAACTTCATTAAAAAATCAATTCATGTAATCTTGGAAGGATTTGTGGGATCCTTGTTTGACATCCTTTAATGCATTGGTGGACTTGTACTACGCCTTGCGTATTGCAAATCTTATTTCGAACTGGTGGGATAAAATATTTCTAGTCATGAACGAAATTCAGTAATAAAGAAGAATACCACCTTAAGGCTACCTTTTTCAAAATAGTTAGGAACAATATATAGCTGATTACGTTTGGAATTTCCTGAGCCATCATATTGGTACGAAATTGTTTCGAGTGCTTGTGTGGATCGTCTTTTCCTCTATAATTTTTAGTGGAGATTTCGATATCCTTCGACATAAGAATATCCATAATCTCTGGGATGAATGGATAAGCCACTTTTGAAATGGTCTTTTGGACTGGATAAGAGTTTTAATCTACCAAATGCGAAGAGATTTGGCCATGATGTGGATGAGGGTTTTTAGGTTCTTTTTGTTTTGGATTGGGTTACCTTCGAGATTGAGCTTGTTCTTCATTATGGAGAGACTACTGGACATTCTCATTAGAACATTCAACTAGAAATGATTGATGTTTCTCAGTGGTTTATCGTTGTATTTTCTTGAGTTCAGGCAATTCACTTTCTTGATTTTTCAACCTAAGGTTTTGCTGCTTTAGGGTATCATGGATTTGGAGGTTGGTAGTCATTAGTTGTTGGTATGGAGTTTGGTCATTTTGAGGTGGTGAGGTTGGGGTTACATATGTTCTTCCTAGGTTTAGATTTTGGGATCTATTCTAGGATTTGATATATTACTCTTGGTATTAACCATGTTTTTCAAAATTTTGGAGTGGAAATAAAAATTTACAATTTCCATAGACGACGCCTATGATCGGTCCAAGAGATGTTGGGTCTAACCATACACGATTGAATCTGGTTCAGTTGGAATCCGAGATGAATATGCAGCAAGATGGTCACGGGATACTCCTTTAGAATGGTTGTACTAGTGCTTGAGATTTTTGCTTGGCTGGGACAGATAGAAAGAGGTACCTGCAAGATACTCAGACGCTTAAGTTAGTACTTAATCAATAAGTTTAAGTTATTTTTGATAAGATGATCATGCATGGGCACTGAGCTTTTTTTTATATAGGGATGACATGATCTACTTATACTGCCTTAGTACGATGTCATTCTATCCTACTGGCGGGAACAAGTGATTTTTGCAGGATGCTTGTTTTATGAGTTATGCTTCTTAGGTCTAGCCAGAACCACATGCATGTCCATCAGCCATTGGCTGCTGAGGAGGCTTAAGAACTCTAAGTTGTTATTCGTATGCTTGCGTGATGAACACGTTTTCTTACTCCTTAAGCCTTCTTTATTTGGCCTCTTAGATTGTAAAATATTTTGGACCCTAGATCCTACTTAGTATAGGTCCAGGTCAATTACCATTAATCATTTTGAATAATCATGTTATTCATAGGTTAATAAATATCTAAAAAATAATTGGTTTTTAACTTTTGTTACAGACCCTTCATAAAGACCCACACTCTAGAAGGCCCAAGAAGGGCAAATAGCTAAGAGAAGAATTAAAGAAAATATCATTAATTATACTAATTCTAGTGCGATAGCAATGGATCAAGCATTGGACTCTCAAAAATCCACTACCCATAGATAAACTCTATAAATAAAAGGTAAAACCTACAGGTACGTACACTTTTGAACTCTCTATCTTATATGTCACTTTACACACACCACATCCTTTGACTATGATGTTATCATAGTGCACAGTGATTCATTATTTTCTAAAGTACCTCCTTTATATGCACCTGAGAGAAGGCATCTAAATCCTATAGAAACATATCAATCGTTGATTGGATGTCTCAATCCAACAAGATAGAACAACTTTATATATTGGTTTAAATCCTGAGGGGTGGCACAACTAGTAAGCGAGTTTTGCAAGAAGCAACCCAGGAATTGAAAAGTTTTTTATTCAATTCTTAAGCTAAATAATTTGGAGTTGATGGCAAAAGACATGAATCTTCACTCTTTACACCAGAAAGGGGATTAATTTCCCCCAAATAGATGAGTGGGGATACCGCTGAAAAAAATGTTGGATTTAATTAATACATACAATTTGTGAAACATAATTTTTATGAATTCCTTGCGACAACAAGAGTTAACAAATCTAAGGAAGCATCATTCGCTTGTTATTCAGAACATTATCGCAATTAGTAATTAGAGTGTACATACTGAATCTAAGACACTCCATTGAAGTTTTGTTAATTGCCTTATTCAGCTCACTTCCTGCATTTAGCAAAGCATGAGAGATGGAAAAATTAAGAAATATAGGACAATATTGATTAAAACGTGATTTTATTAAGGAAAAAAAAAGAGAGGAAGATGAAGGACAATATTTAAAATCAAAGCCAACTTTGAAAGTTAAGAAGTTAAGAAAGTGAAGAAAAATGAAAAGTTGAACATGATTTAGTTAACTATGATTAATTTAATTAATATGCCATGATAAATTTATTACTTGACAAAATCTTGAAATTTAGATAAAAATTCATTGCATCCTATCTAAGTCAATTTCTTTTTACAATGTCATCTTTTATATATCTATGTACATAGGCTCTTTCACCCATTAGAGGTTTTTATTCCTTTAATTTACCAATTTGGTATATGGTTCAAGGTATTTACGGACGGGGGTCATTTAGTGACGCGAGGGGACCCAGCGTCACTGAGTGCCGCTACCAACCCCCCGCGTCACTCACAAATTTTTATTATTTTTTTACTTTTTTCTATTGAGTGCCGCCCCCCTCCCCTGAGGCACTCACAGAATTGTGCCAAGTGACACAATCTGGTTACTCTTATTACCGTAAAACTTCGGAAAGCCATAACTTTTGACTCGGGTATTCAAATCAAATGATTTTTTTTATTTCACATAATTTTTCGAGATCTACCCAATGACACCTCATTTGATATATTTTACCTTTCATTAATATAGTTTAAATTTGCAACACTAATTACACTTTTTTACATATTTGAATTATGTTTGTGAGAGATAAATTATGTTAAATGAGATGCCATTGCGTAGATCTCGAAAAGTTATGTGAAATCAAAAAAAAAATCATCTGATTTGGATACCCGAGTCAAAAGTTATGGCTTTCCGAAATTTTACGGTAATAGAAGTAATCAGATTGTGCCACTTGGCACAATTCTGTGAGTGCTCCGGGGGAGGGGGGGCGACACTTAATAGGAAAAAGTAAAAAAAGAAGAAGAAAAAGTATGAGTGGCGCGAGGGGTTGGTAGCGGCACTCAGTGACGCTGGCCCCCCCTCGCGTCACTAAATGGCCTCCATTCGTAAATACCTTCAACTAAATACTAAATTGATAAATTAAAATCATAAAAAAGCCCAATTGGTCAAACAGCCTATGTACATACGTAGAAAATCCACTTGCTCTAGGAGTGACTCTTGTCGAACCTGTTGTTTTATAATATTTTATAGATCTTGAAAATTAAAATTGTAATTAAGTAGATCAAGTGTACAAATTCTGATATCATTTAAAAATTAGTTGATACTTCATCGAACAATTTCATTGCAATGTATGATATACTTTTTAAAATATAAGTAAGTATTTATTATGAAATTATAATATGTATATGGGATTTACATTTGTTATTTAACATGACACAATAAATTTTTTTACACACACAACATTTTGTGGGGTCCAATTTTTTGAAGAAAAAAGAAAATTACGGCACACAAAACGAATCTCTATAAAATTACACAATCATTTTTCCTACAACATAACTCTTATAAAATCCTATGTGTATATGTCTATTTGTCTAAAATCAAGTGTGTATGATCAGTATAATAATATCAGAAAAATTCAACGGTTAAATTTATTAAATTTATATTTTATAAAAAAAAATATAAAATATATAATGGATCAGGTATAATGCATATCACAACACTTAAACAAGTATTACTTTAGAAATCCAAAACAAAATATCCGGGTAAATCGCCATACTATGTGTACGATTTAGCGGATAATAATTACCTAGGCACCTTGATTTTCCGTACCACACTAGTTTCCATTCCGACAACATATAAATCGCTAAAATAACAGTGCCATGTCCTAAAACCACACGACGTCGTCTAGTTTGTTTATCTTATAATGCTGTTGGCTGTTTTTAGTTTAGCTTATGTTCCGAAATATCAAAAATCAAAGTCAACAAACATTATTTTTCTATTTAAAAGGAAAAATATTTATTCTCTTGATATAATTTATATTTTTTTACTTTCGTAAAGAGAAATAGATAGTACTCACATCTTTATTTTATTTTTGTCAATTCTCTTTTATTTTTTATCTATATCTTTCTCTCTCTTATAAAGACACAATTTTATCTTTTTTAAAATGACATACAATTTTATCTTTATTTAAATAATAAAATAAATATTACAGTACTGAGAAATAGTTGATTTAGAAAATGGGAATGGTGTTGTTGATGGATATGCTCAGTATCAATGTCCCAGTTGTTACTCGTTCACATCAGCAACTGTGACTTTGGAGCATTTCGAAGCCCTCAATGGTGAGTTATTCTTAGCCATCTCCATTCTCCACCATCTTCAAATCTTGTTTTCTTTGTTTTCTCAACTGCTCTTTTCAGTTCATAAAGAAGAAATGCGTGGATTAATAGGTTACATATAATCATATATGCGGATCTTGCGCTTTTCTAGACTTATTACAAAAACAAAAAACAAAATTGCTCATGCCCAGAAGATTTAAATTCTGTCTACTCTATACCTAAGCACTGAACTTATTCTGGAGCGTTTTTTTATTTTTGGAATACAGAACTTAGGAATTAGGAACTCAAATACTGGTAGTGGTATCCTTTACTTGCAATTAACTTTGCAACTTAAAAATTAATAACTCATGTACTAAAAAAAAAATATTAATAACTCAACTAGAAGTAGCCCTTCAGTTAATTTTGTTTCTGGGAATAGAAAGATTCAATATGCTGAACTCTATTCACTTCTTGCATTTTCTCTCTATTCTCGAAAGTGAACACTGCCTTGCAAATAAATTACTCATGGTCTTAATACATTTTCAGTATTTGAATATGTTATTCTCATGTTCATCAGCTCACACACCATGCCTTATGGTATGGGATCCCCAATGCGAAGTGTGAAAGTCCTAGCCTAGAGCACTAGACATGGCCCCTTCCCCCATTATCTGTTGCAAAAGGACATAAAATGAAGGCTAATGCTAGTTCAGCACAGTCACTGAATATTCTCCACAGATTACATAACGTGAATTTAACTCTGTCAATTAGCTTTCATTCTTTCTTTACACAGTAGGTAGTGTGACTATTTTTATTCATTTTATAGTGGAAGTTATATAATGTGTCTGCAGAAACGACTATGTTTAGTTCAAGGTTTACTGAAAATGAAGAAGTGGTATGGAGGCCTGTTGATCATGGTTCTGGGTATGATGTTGATTCTCCTCTATAGCCTTAAAGGAATTCAGCCACAGAAGCAGTCAGCAAAACAGTCAGCGTACAGTTTCTTCAATAACAATTCACCAAATGATTCTATTAAAGGAAGCAGCAATCTTCCGGTAAACTCTTCTGATGTGGAACTGAAAAGAGTACCAAAACCAACAGAAAGGCCACATTTGATACATGTTGAAGGGCTTGATGATCTGTTTGACGTGAACAAATTATCTAAAGGAGAGATGAACGCTGTGCTTGTTTGGACTTCCTTGCATTCCTTGCTGTCGAGGTCTGATTCTTTGCCTGAAACAGCTCAAGGAGTTAAAGAGGCTTCTGTAGCATGGAAAGAGTTGCTGTCAACCCTTGAAGAGGACAAAGCCTCTAAGATTAGTAAGATAGACAGCCCAGAAAATCAAAACTGCCCATTCTCTGTGACCACAATTGGTAAGACAGTAGCGGATAGCGGAATCACTCTTGATATCCCGTGTGGTCTGGTTGTAGATTCTTCTGTTACACTAATTGGCATCCCTAATGGGCAAAACAGAAGCTTTCAGATTGACCTTGCTGGGCAAGAGCTAGAAAAGGAGCCAAGTCCTCCAATTATCTTACATTACAGCGTGAGTTTTCCTGGAGAAAACATTACGGAGAAACCATATATTGTTCAAAATACATGGACTGGTGATTTTGGTTGGGGAAAAGAGGAAAGGTGTCCTGCTCGTGGTTTTGCTAACATCCAAAAAGGTATATTTAGTAAGAATATCAAGTGATAATCAGTTATAGACTTTTAATTATTTAATTAGTCTGTGCTGCACACAAATATAATGGATAAAAAGCATTTTAAACTAGATATGTCGTCTTTGTCTTGTACAGGATATAAAATAATGATTTTGTAACTCAGCTCAGGCAACACCTCATTCCATGCTTAAGTGGCCAAGTTTGTTACGCTTCAATCATATAATAACAAAAATCTCTTTCATTTTGTGTTATTATGCTTCTTTATTATTCTCGAGTGCAATTTTTTAAGAGGGAGGCTTACAGTAAATTCTAAATTGTCTAACTGTATGTTGTAGTTGATGGACTTGTTCTTTGCAATGTACAAGTTGTCAGAAGTAACAACGAAGATAATGTAAATGTGGGTCAACCTACTAGTGATATACCTTCTAATATTTCCTCAGAAAGTGCACATAGAACTGCCAATTTCCCCTTTGCTGAGGGGAATCCTTTCACTGCCACGTTGTGGGTTGGTTCAGAGGGATTTCATATGACTGTGAATGGAAGGCATGAAACTTCTTTTGCATATAGGGAGGTATGGTATGGTAAGAGAAATACTGCTAAAAACAAAAAAAGTTAATAGTAATTGTCGATCCAACCTTGTACAGTTTTTGTGGATGCAGAAGCTTGAACCATGGCTAGTCAGCAGCATTAAAGTAGCAGGCAGTTTAAGTCTCTTATCAGTCCTGGCTAAAGGCTTACCTGTTACTGAAGATAATAATGCAGTTGTTGATGTTGAGAAACTGAAGGCTCCTTCTATCCCCAGAAAAAGACTTGTTTTGTTGATTGGAGTATTCTCTACTGGAAATAACTTTGAGCGTCGAATGGCCCTGAGGAGGTCTTGGATGCAATATGAGGCTGTACGTTCTGGAGAAGTTGCTGTCCGATTTTTCATTGGGCTTGTAAGTAAGGCATTTCAAACTTGTTAAAGTTAATCAATACATTAAAATAATTCTTGTTCTAGTTTATGCACAAATTTTGCAAGAAGAAGAATTTTGTTAAAGCTCTCTAATCCTACTTTCCTAGTTATCTTTGCTTCCCTTTGGTTAAAAGAAAAAATAGATGAAATTGGCTGGTTTATAAATGAAATTGGTGAGGTGTAAATTGTAATTGCTGAACTTATCAACCATCATTGTTATATGTATAATCTGTTAATGGTTCTCCAAGTTAAGCCTGTGGCATCATTTCATGGGTCTTATTAAATCAATTTGCAAGGTAGTTTCATATAACATGATCTTTTTCTTTAATTTTTCTTTTACTTAGGTCTTAGGTGGGGAGGAAGTGCTAGTGGCATATTAATTGAGAAATATACTCAATATGCTGAATGACTATCTGACGTGATTGGGATACTATCTGTGATATTTGAATGCTGAAATCAGATTCATTATAAAATGAATTGTATAATTCTCTTAAGCACAAGAAAATTGTGATTTGTGAAGACTGAAATCAAAGCGGCCACACTCTGTCTAACCCACCAAAAAATGAATTACTCAACCTAGCATTTTTTTTTTCTTTTAATTTTTTCCTCTCTTGTTAAAAAACTGTTGAGTGACATTTTATTGTATCTGATTGCAGCACAAGAACAATAGAGTTAATTATGAGTTATGGAGTGAAGCTCAAGCATATGGAGATATTCAGTTAATGCCTTTTGTTGATTATTATAGTTTGATTTCTTTAAAGACAATTGCAATTTGCATTATGGCGGTAAGTTGATTATGTTACACAAAGAAGGTGCTGGAATTTCTATTGTTTATTTGCTAGTCAAATTAATCTGAGTCAACTGCCTAAGAAAGTATGGTACAAAAATCTGTTAGTCTTTTACAGTAATCAATTGTTTATAATACATCATTGTAAAGAAAACAAAGAAAAAATACCAAAACATGAAAATAATTTTCAAATCGTGATGAGTCAAAATCTTGGATCTGCATGAATTGTGGTTCTATATTGGTCTCATTGTCTATTTCGTATTGTGACTTGATTTTGTAAATGCCAGTTCACTTTTAGTTCCGCGAAAGCACTCTGTTATGGTTTCTGTTAGAAAACATCTTAGACGTGTACACATGCAGTGTACTCTGCATTTATCCTTGCATTTTTGCGAAGAGACTTTTTTTATTTTTTTGGTTACAGCAAAGAGACTTTCTTAGGTTTGAACCTGTGAGGTCACAAAGGAACAATTTTATCGCTGCTCTAAGCTCATTCTCTTTATTTTTGTAATTATGATTGTAATCAATATTTTACTAGTATAAGTATATGAGTGTGGTATGATTAGACTCACAATTCCAATAATACTCTCTACTTTCTAGAGTGGTAGTAGTTGGGCCCAATGATCAACTTCTCAGTTCCCTTCCATGTGATGCCATGATGTATCTATTTTTTTGCATTAATTTCACATCGGTGCCTTACAGATTTGCTTTAGGAGAAATGTAATCTGGGACTTAATCTATGCATATGGATCTGGATGGACACTGATTTGGCTTCGAAATATTATGACACCTTTGTTGAAATTATAGGGTTTAGGTATAGAGGGAGGAAAAAGAATACTCAAAATAATAAAAGGGAAATATTACTCACCTTTCACATGAGATATCATCTCTCATTTTCTCTCACTTCGATTTTCGTACCCCACTTTTTTCTTTTTTTTTTTCTTTTTTCTTGTAATGGTGGGACCCATCTATTTTCTCTCTACAACATAAGATAACTATCTTATGTTACATGAGACTAATAAAACCCATAATAAAATTATATTGATATTGTCATAAAGGATGTAAAGAGGGTGAGCTTGGAGTAGTGGTAAAACTGGTTTTATATGACCGAAAGATCATGGATTCAAATTTAGGAAATAGCATCTTTGTAAAAATTCAAGGGATTTCTCTCACCACTACTTACTTCTATTTATGATCAATATTAGACCCTTAATCCTAATTAAAAAAGGAAAGTAATCATGACATATATGAAACTTGGAAAGCACTCCTAAGATATTATCTACAATACTTAATTTATTCTTAGATACAATAATGATATTTTGAGATAATGGTACTAGTTTAAGATACAGTAAGTTAGTTGTAACAGGACCATAATGATACAGCATTATGTTGAAAATTTTTATGCAATGTCGAAAATTTGTGGTAGTATTCAGTGTCAATAGAATTGATCAGCAGAATATTTGGCATTATTTGTGCAGATTTGTAATTATATCCTTAATTAATTAGCCAGCTGTAGGTTATGATTTGTAATTATATCCTTAATTAATTAGCCAGCTGTATGTTATGATTGTGTAATTATATCCTTAATTAATTAGCTAGCTGTAGGTTATGATTGTATAGTTATGATTGTGTAATTATATCATACTATTTAAATGAGAATTCTCCAAATGAGAACATAAGGTTTTATCCCAATTTCTCTAAGTTTAACATTCAGTTCTCTCTCTCTTCTTTTGGCCGTTTACTTTCTCTGAGCTACTAAACAAGTTTTTGTATTAAAATTGCAGACAAAAATCATCCCTTCTAAATACATCATGAAAACAGATGATGATGCTTTTGTTAGGATTGATGAAGTGCTTTCCAGCCTCAAAGGAAAGCCGTCCGATGGCCTCTTGTACGGTCTCATATCTTCGAAATCATCTCCTCATAGGGATAAAGGCAGCAAATGGTACATCAGTGAGAAGGTATTGATCTCCTTATACTGCTATTAATAAATTATAATGGCATTTTTCTCCCTCAAATCTATTTTGTTTTTATTTATTATCACTATTATTATTATTTTAGGAATGGCCACATGCTACATACCCACCGTGGGCACATGGTCCTGGCTATGTCATCTCTCGAGACATAGCAAAATTCATTGTTCACGGCCACCAGGAAAGAAAACTCAAGGTAAGAATTTCTTCTATCCCATCATGGGATGGGAAATATAAAACTTCAATGAATATTGTAGAATCTTTTGGATAATTCAAGGATATGCTGTTAGAACCTATTTGCAAGATATGGGACTTGGAGTCCCACATTGGTTGTATGGACAACTAATGTGAGGTTTATAAAGCCTTAGACATTCTCACTCTTTAAGCTAGCTTTTGGGATAATGCATCCAAAGGTTCTTATCAAATGATATTAGAACCTTCCACTATGTCTCCCGGTTGAAATCGAGCGGCGCAAGTGGTGACGCCGGCATGCAGTGTTAGCTAGGGCTAGTAAAAACTAGTGCAAAGTTGCAAGATATGGGACTTGGAGTCCCACATTGGTTGTATGGACAACTAATGTGAAGTTTATAAGACTTTGAGCACTCTCACCCTTTGAGCTAGCTTTTGGGGTGGTGCATCTTAAGATTCTTATCATATGCTGCATAAGTTTTTTTTTTTTTTTTAGTGTTAAACGGTTGCCACATCCTTTACTTGATTATTGGGATTGGGAATAAAACCTCACGCCTGTATCCACAATTTTCCTGGGACTCATTCTTTAAAATCAAGTGGAACTATACAAGTATTATCTTAAAACAGATATGGGTGTATTTATAAAGGGAAAATAGTTTTTCCTTTTAAAGAACTTAAGTTTTGTCCTTTCACCCCCTTATAATTATGTACTCAGGGGAGTACATAATTATATTTTTAAAATTGTACTTTTTTCTCTCTTCAAAAACTGTTGGCTAAAGTGAAAAGTAAAAAAAAGTACAACTTTAATATTATAACTATGTACTCTCCGGAGTAGGGGTGTTCATCAACCGATTCAAACCGCGAAAACCGAACCGAAAAACCGATAACCGAATAAACCGAAAACCGAAAAATCGGAAACCGAAAGAAAACCGCAAATTTTAATTGGATTGGATCGGTTTTCGGATGGGTTGATGAAAACCGATCCAATCCAAACCGATCCAATATATTAATTATCCTCTACCTACTTGTCTTTTCTCCAATGATAGCCCAAAAATTTCTAAACTCAAGACCCATTAACTCATCAACTAAACCCAAAAAAAAAACTTAGTCACGTCTCATCAACTATAGTATTGTTTACTGATATTTTTGTATTTCAAATTTTTTTTTTACAAAGCCAATATATACAAAAGATGTTATTTGCACAATAATCATGAAACTAATTTTAGGATATTCAAAAAACCGAAAACCGATCCAATCCAAACCGAAAAAAATTGGATTGGATCGGATCGGATTTGAAAAAAAATCTAAACCGAATGGATGATTACATGATCAAACCGAAAGGATTGGATCGGATGAGTTTTGCTTCCAAAACCGATCCAATCCAGACCGCGAACACCCCTACTCCGGAGTACATAGTTATAAGGGGGTTAAAGGATATAACTTAGATCCTTTAAAACGACAAAACGTTTTCCTATTTATAAAAAAAAAAAAAAAAATTCAATTGCCATCATTGCATTATTTTGGGTTCTGTTTAAGTGGATATATTCTTCTGGTCGCCGTGCTATATCTGTCATCATTGAATACAAAGTAAAATTGTACTATTTGTTTTTTTTAATCTCATTTTATGTAAGATCACCTTTATTTAACCGCCCAAATTTTTTTATTCTTAGCTCTTTAAATTAGAAGATGTTGCCACGGGCATATGGATTGAACAGTTCAAGAATGGTGGTAAAGAAGTGCATTATGTGAATGATGAGAGGTTTTACAATGCTGGATGTGAATCAAATTATATACTTGCCCATTATCAAAGCCCAAGGATGGTGTTATGCCTTTGGGAGAAATTGCAGAAAGAACACCAGCCTGTATGCTGTGAGTAGATATCAATGTTTTTGAGTTGTAACTTTGTTGTTTCTGAGGTTTGAGCATATTTAAATGTTTAGGTTATATGTTTGTTATCACTAATCATCTTACACGTATTTTGTATCTTATTATTCATTGATTTATTCATTCATTATAATCATTTCAGTAGAATGAATTAGTATAACACGATAAAATTCTTTTGCATGAAAATACCAGTTATATATTTCCTGTTAATTTGTTGTGGCATTCTGGTACTGAATATTGAAACTCTTGATCACTCGAAAAATAAAATGAAAACATTGTGTTACACTAACTTTCCTAACCCAAAATTCTATTCTATCCTAGTCAGAACAACAGCAGAAACAGGTTTTAAATCAAGCTTAAACAATAGCCAATGCTGAAGTGGATTCTAATTCCCCATGAGGCATTATATTTGATGTTTAATTATTGATGAGGTTATGTCCAGCTAGACATACATAATTGTACTTGCAGGTAAGTTGTAATAGTACTATACTATGTATTAATACTACAATATTATAGCGTTTTTTTTAGTATAATTATACTAAAGAATACATGTCACCCCAAAATAAGGGTCCTCTATCTTGTACCTTTACAGTTTACGTTGTATTAGAATGAGTTTTACAGTGTGAGGCCTAGTTGGCACATTGTGTTCTATGTGTGTATATTTTACCTGCAGTGCAGGATTTCAAAAGAATTTTTGTAGCTAGGGTTAAGCTGATGTTGGGGTACTTCTGGTTCTGGGTCTTATTATTATTATTAAAAAAGGAAACTGAGTTTCACATGCATCAACAAGCATTCAAGCTTTCATATTTGAGGCTTTCCACCTTTAGTTTTAGACACAAGCCCTAAACTTTAGGTCGCACCCATCTAAAATCAATGGTAAAAAGAATTTTTCATGCACCTGTAAGGATTTCTCATATGTGGTCGTGACTCTTGGATTTGAACTTAATTGCAATTAAATATTGGTCTCTCGATATCATACAAAATCCGAAATTAAAAAGTGAAAAATAAAAGAGGGGGGTGGGTTGCGGGACAGAATATTATGAACAATATACTTTGTGGTCCACAATTATTGTGACTCGCGCTGTGGCCAAATTGTGTGGAATCAGATTAAAGAAATTATTTGTAAGTGATTAAAAAAAAAAAAAAAAAAAGTTGAGGGGCAAGCTGTGCGATTGGTTTTGGCTTTAAACACTTGAATGGGAATTGTTACTGTAATCAGATGCGCTTAAAACTAATTACATGTGGCTAGAGTCAAAAGCAAATTTGAAGTGTCCAATAACACCTCGTGAGTCGTAACTAAGTGTACCACTTACGGAAAGGTACTTTATGAATAAGATATATTTAGAATAGGATTGAAATGGAAGATATACTTAGATGGGTGCTTCCCATTGGTTTTTTTTCAATGAAAAAAAGTAAAACGAAGACTTTTTTGTGTGGGCGTGCATTGAATTTAAAGCCAGTGCACCCTCCAATTAAACGTGTGGGAAAATAAGGAGCAATTCCTTCTTCTGTTTGTCTTGGTTGAGTACCTTGCCCGTTATAGCTTATTTAGTCTATTTGGAAAGCGTGCTAAGTTCTAAAACCACACGCCTTTTATTTTTCTATTAATTTGTGTGGATGACTCAATGAGGCACGACTAATAATCGAATTTTACCTTTAAAATATCTAAAGATCATGCTCAAAATTCACATTTGGATAGGTGATACGCCGATAAGGATCTGATCAAAGATTAGTCGAAGAAATAACCCTAGTTACAAGATGTAAGTATTACTTAATAAACTTTTCCATAGAAATGGTTAACCCATTTAACATCTCAAAACATAAAATTATATATTTAGTACCGAAGGTTATTAAAGCAAAAAAGAAAAAAAGCTTGCCTCTCTTGGCCCTTTATTTCGAATGCATCTATGTAAATTACGCATCACCATTTATATATTTCTTTAATCTTAAGTGAATCATCAAATTATGATATCAGACATTAGGACACAATGGGATTCCAACATTAATTCAACCATAACACCACTCATAAAATTCTTAAGTTAATTTAAAAGTCCTTCTAAGATATTATAAATACCATTGATGCATTAATAACCTCCCTTTGAATTGATCCAAATAGACCTCCTTTTCAATTAATTAATCCAAATAGACCTTTTATACATGGATTAGGATCATCTAATTTCATTTATATTTAAGACTTTAATTATTAATTAAGTGAGTCATTTTATACAAGTGAGCTAATGATTAAGAATAAGTATAATCTGTAGGAATTAAATAACCAAAACGTATCGATAGCTTGAGCATAAAAAATAAATTAAAATAATCATACACCTTTACACAAATATCACCTTACATGTATACAAGTTTATCATTTTCTTAAAACTATTATTATTAGGGATCTATTAGTCTCCTTCTAAAGGAGATAATACTTTTTACTGCAGACCTAAAAAAGTTGTGGGTCCATTCATATATATTTTTTTCTTTTAATCGGACCCGCTGCTCACTTGTATCTATCGCTGGAGATAAAAAAAAATCTGTAACAGAAGACAAATAAAGCCCTTATTATTATGGTAAAATCAATTCTGCAGCTACTTTACGCTTACGTACAGCAACAACAAGTGTATGACTATGATTCTCCACATTTAATGCTTTCATCCTTTGTATGATCATAATTTCTCGTATTTAATGCTTTCATGTATATATATGACAAGTATTTGATTGTTGCACATACTGTAGCTGCAAAAATGTAAACCCCTATTATTATTATTATTGTTATAATATATGGTCAGTATCAATTTACATCAGTACGGGCTACACTGTCGATTTTGAATATAGATTATATTTATATCTAACGATTTCCTTACAATTATTTTGTTATCATTAAATCAAAATCAAATTAACAACTATTATTTGATGTCATTTTATAAATGTTGATTTGATTTTAATCCCATGAAAGAGCCAAAAAGAAGTAGATTATATTTATAACCTTTTTTTTTCTTACAAACATTTTGTTATCGTTAAATCAAAATCAAAGTAATAGCTATTATTTGATGTGATTTAATAACCATTATTTAATTTTGATTCAACGATTAAAAATATAGTTGTAAGGAAAAATAATTATGTGTGTGTGGACAATATCAACTAATATCAATGTAGGAGTAAGTCTTGCACTTTATCTTAATCGTTGATTATGGTGCATCATACGACTATAATTTATTAGATTATATTAATTAATTAATTATTAATTTTTAATAAATTACAATTGATGCATAAAAGTTAATAGTTAAAATTAAATGTAAGACCTCTGCCCGTGTAAGTTAGTTCTATTTTTCTTTAATTTTGTGTCCTTACACAAATATAAAATGTACCTATTGCAAATATGCACTAAACATTATAATAAAATTAAGAAAGAGAAATGGTATCAATAATCAATCAAATATTTTATATCCATCCATATCCACTACTTTTGTTATTGGGACATTCATCGAATTGCCCTTTTTTTTTTTTAATAAAATATACTTGAATGTCACGGAGTTAAAAAAAAAAAATTCAAACTGCCATGGTATTATAGTCGCTGAGATAGTTAGTTACTATAGACGGGACACATATCACTTTCTCAGGGGCTAGAAACCAAAGTAGCTGACTACTTCAATGACTTTGGATTACGTGTCTTGTTCATAGTAGCTAACTACATAAGCGACTATGGTGTCGTGACAATTTAGAAAAAAAAATCGACTATATAACTGTAATACCCCATATTTTTATTAACTTTAACCTTATGTCTTTTAGTTAATTTGAGGAGTTCAAACTTTTAAGTTTCGAGGATGAAACTTCTTTTAAGGATGGTAGAATGTAATACCCCATGTTTTTATTAATAAAATAGTAATAATAATAATAATATAATAATAATAATAAACTATAAATTAGTAGTAATAATATATATGTATATATATATATATATATTTTATGGTGATAGATAACAAACTATAATATTAATTTTATCTTTAATAAAATTATTTTGTGCGATATGAGTGCTATTGAAAAATAATTTTGATACTTTGTAATACTCTAGATTATTTATAATAAAATAATATTAATATGTGTGTATATATATATATATATATATATAAGATGATAAACTATGATTAATTGATTGATTGATGATTTATGCATTAATGTTTGATTGGTAATATTTGATTGGATTAGGATGAGTCAACAAACATAAATTGTTTAGATAGGATGAGTCAACAAACATAAATTGTTTAGATAGGATGAGTCAACAAACATAAATTGTTTAGATATGATGAGTCAGCATTGAGTCAGTAATGTGTAAGCCCTAAACTTCAACTATAAATAGAGGTCTAGCCTAACCAAACCAATTCACTCTTCAACATTTCTCCTCTATTATTCTCTCTTCTTAGTTCAAAAATTTAGTTTAATTTATTTTATATTCTTCTGATTACCAACCGGTTCTCTGCCCTAAATTACTCTTTTCTTCTAGAAGTTAGCGAAAACGGAGACCAGGTAATCCTAATCCTTAGGTTATAATTTTGTTTGAAGTTTATTAATAGTAATCCTAATCCCTATGTCTTATTAGGATATTTTATGAAATTTTGTGTATGTAATCCTAATCTCTAGGTGGTTGTAGATTTGTTGTGTATGAAATTTTATTGGGTATATCCTAATCTTTAGGTAGTTATATGTTTGATATATGTAATCCTAATCCCTAGAGAGTCATAGATTATATTGATATGAATTTTGGTATATGTAATTACTATTCGTAGGTTATTTCTTTTATATAAAACTTGGATGTAATCTGAATCCTTAGGTGTTTAGGTTATCTCTATTATATGAAATTTGGGCATAATCGTTATATGTAATCTGTAAATGTTCTTAATAGTTTGGTATGAACATTTCTATGTATATAGGTATTTGTTTTTTTTTTAAATTTAAATTACTACATATGATAATTATAATATTTTTGGAAAATTTTATTATTTTAGAAATTATGATCATGTGCAATATATGATATAAACTTTTATTTTAGAAATTATGATTATGTGCAATATATGATATAAAATGTTATTATTTAGAAATTATAATTATGTGCAATGTATGGTAAAAGATTTAATTCATGTCCAATATATGGATCTTATTGAATAATTATGAAAATTATGGAATTATACTATTCTTTAAGAAAATTTTTCAAATATGTGTTTTAATGATTAAATTTAAATATTTATATTATTAATAACTATGATAATTGATGTGATGGGATTATTTGAATGACGATGATTGGATTTTGATTTTTCTATGATGAATGTTGAAGATTTGAATTGTTATATAAATTCAAAAATTTATGATAATAGTTGTTTGATACTTTGAAAAATTATAATGCCCTTGAGTATGTTGAATGTCAATGTCTCTTGTTATCTCCTTTAAATATGGTTGTTAGTTGTTAGTTATTATTTAATTATTAGTCATTGGAAAGGTAAAATTCTTGATAATGATAATTACTTATACGCAACTTCAACAAAACAATCAGGACACCGACACACGCACCGCTTCGAGCTTAGCCGCAAAGGTAAACATAAAAATCAACCTGTGGGTGATTTTACTTAACGTTTATCAGACGCAAACGCAGGGATAATTCCGTCATTTCAAACATTCACGAAGTGGATCTACATGGCCCCATGACAAGAAACGTGGCGATTCGACGTTCATGTCCTCGTTTCACAAATTTACTCTTCCACTCGGAGTTGCTCCAAAGAGGTGTCAGATATTTTGGTGTGATCCCAGGGGTATTATTGTGATTTCAATTCTCGCGAACTGACTTGCTTAAAAGCGCGTCGAAGCTAAGCACCGTTTAAGTGCTTGCACAGAGAAGAAATAAGAAACCCTAATTTTGTTACTGCTCTTCTTATTCAAAGAAAACCCAATTCAGCCCCAAATTCGAGCGCTTTAAATTCAATTCCGGAATTAGGAACCCTAGTTATTCTTTTTATTTCTGGTGTTTTCGAAAGAGATTGCAAAACGCACATAGATTTTGAAGATGATCGTGAGCCAGAAGATGGTAGCGGAAGCGGAAATTATATGTCAGCAGAGCATTCCCATGTTGGACGTGAAGTATCACCTTTGCGTGGAACAAGAACACAACGTCAAGGTTGAGGTTTCACCCACCTCACCCTCTCCTTCTTTCCCGATCTTTGGCCAAGTACGGGTTTCCTCTGAATCCAATTTTACTCATACATCTCGCTTTTAATCCTTATGTCTTTTTTTTTTCTTTGAACTTTTGGGTTTGTAATTCAATTGAGATTCTTACTGTATGTATTGCTTGATTTGGTTAAAGAATTGGTTTTTCCTTTATCCTTTTTTATTATCCATCGGGGCTTAAATCGGTGGGTTTTTTTGGGTGATTGTGTATCAATCAGTCTGGATTTAGCTGTGAATTTTCCTTTGTTTATTTTCAATTCTGAATCGGGTTTTTTGAATTTGATATTTTTAGCTTGATAAATGTGGTGAAGATCCACTACTTCTAGTGTGTGCTGAGATTGCTTGCTGAAACTGATTTTTGGAACTAGAATTTGGAATTTGGTGTTTAATTATTTATTTCATTTATCATAGGTTCTATACTATATGCTATATACTATCACCTCTCCCCAACCCACAACACCAATAAAGAGGAAGAAAAAAATTGCTCAAAAATTTCCCCAGGTGAAATCTAGTGAAATAGCTAGCCATAACGTTAGGAAGTTCATTATTCCAACTTTGTGCTGGTAGGCCTTGTGAGCTTAGTGGTTTGTGTTTGTTTTTCCTTTTGTTTTAAAGCGTTGTGTTAGTGCTTGTTAGAGAAATTTTATAATGTAGCCTTCTTAAATTTTTGGGTTGAATTTGTTCTTTACCGGGTTGATGTGCTGACCATTATCTTATTATTTGTATGTTAGGCTGCGAGTTGCTCTGAGATCATTAAAGATTCCCTTTTGGAGACCCCTGCAATTAAGTTTATCCCGAATGTGCGTTCTGGTAGCTATGCTGCAATTGGACCGCGAGAATCTATGGATGATGAACACATTCGTATAGATGATTTAGCTGCCAACCTTGGTTTTGTGTTCAAATACCCAATGCCAAGTGCATTTTATGCCGTTTTTGATGGGCATGGGGGACCTGATGCAGCCTCTTTTGTTAAGAGGAATGCTATGAGATTATTTTTTGAAGATGCTGACTTGCTGCAATCATATGATACTGATGCATTTTTTCTAAAGAAATTGGAGGAGTCTCATCGGAGAGCTTTTTTACGGGCAGACCTTGCCTTGGCTGATGAACAAGATATTAGTAGTTCATGTGGCACTACAGCATTGACTGCTCTTGTACTCGGAAGGCATTTGCTGGTTGCCAATGCTGGTGACTGTCGAGCAGTCCTTTGCAGGAGAGGTACAGCTGTTAATATGTCTCAAGATCACAGGCCAAGTTATTTACCAGAACGCAAGAGAGTGGAGGAGTTAGGTGGCTTCATTGATGATGAATATCTCAATGGTTATCTTTCAGTAACTCGTGCCCTTGGGGATTGGGACATGAAATTTCCACTTGGTGCTGCATCACCCCTTATTGCTGAGCCAGATGTTCAACTGATTACATTGACAGAGGATGATGAGTTCTTAATCATTGGGTGTGATGGGATTTGGGATGTAATGTCTAGCCAAGTAGCAGTTAGCCTTGTTCGGCGTGGATTAAGAAGGCATGATGACCCACAGCAATGTGCCAGAGAACTAGTCAAGGAAGCCTTGCGCCTGAATACATCGGATAACCTTACTGCGATTGTCATATGCTTGTCCCCCATTGAAAACATTGTTGATTCATGTCCGCCCCAAAGGCGAAGATTCAAAGCCTGCAGTCTGTCTGAAGAGGCCCGTAATAGATTGAAGAGCTTGATAGAGGGAAATTGACTGTAAATGCAATTCTTGAGATTCATAAAAGTTCCTTTCATTAAAAGATTAATCTGTTTTTTGGGCTGTTTCAGATAGTTAGAAAAAGAAGCCAGCAGTTTTGTAGGGATAGAAAGGGATATTAGGTGAGAGGTAGAGAGGGTTTAGACCTATTTAATTGGGAGGTGTATTTCTGGGCTATGTTTTGGTATATTGTAGAGACAATTTTAGCTAATTTTGGCGGAGTAGATACACAGCCCCCCCATGGTGGGTTTTGATTTTATGTTGGTTTTGATTTTATGTTGCTTTAGACTTCTCGGCAATTCTCTGGGGGTGGCTGCATGCCTCCAGTTTCAAATTTTCTTCGTATATTTGCTTCAATGACGGTTAGTTTTAGACAACGCAAAGTTGAGTGGATGGATTATGCTTGGCCCATCCAATCACTGAAGCAACCTGGATGGCCCATACAAATTTTCTTCGTATATATTTTTTTCTTGCTTGAACGTTCTTTATTGTTCCTGGATCCTCCTAGTTTTATGGATGGATTATGCTTGGCCCATCCAATCACTGTAGGCCTATGTCATAGGACAATATGAACCTTCGGCAGCATAAAAACTAATCGCGTATCGTATGCGATGAATTTTTGTCCGTTATTACTTTCAGTTCATTTATTAAAAAGAGTCTGTGAATAGAAAGACTATTTTCAATCAGGTTTTATTAATCTCATGATAAAAGAAATAAATTATTTCATGTTATAGAAATAAACTTGTGGGCTCTATCACTTAAAAAAAAAAAATAAGAAAAATGAGGCATAGTTATTGAAGGGTGTATAGGAGAAAAAATTTATCTCATGTAATATAAGAATAATTTTTCTCTTTCAATAAATATATATTTTGGAGGGAGGGGTGTGAAAATATCAGTTGCCCCTGTCCAACCAAATATCCTGACCTTGGTAAGGTGTGTAAGGCCCTTATTTCATTATCTCAAAGTTTTAAACGTATGACTCGGGAGATTTGCTGCCATTGCATCATGCTCTGAGAAATAGGAAGCTTCTAACCACAACTTCAAGTATCAAATGCTTTGTGAGGCCCCTTCTCTCCACTTTTCAGATCCTAAATAAATAACAGATGTTTCTGCCCATAGAAGATTTTAAAAATTAGGAATTTCCCACAGATTGGAATCATTAAACTTTAATTTTGTAATCATTGTCCAAACTCCTTAGTATGTATTGAGTTTGCTAAATAGAAAACTTATTAAGCATTGAGGTTAACGGAGTAGATTATTTACATTTCCATCAAAACAGAATTGCTCCCCCGCCAAAGCTTTTAATGAATCTAAACCCAAGCATTGTTTTGCAAATATTGTGTTGTTCCTACTTTTTTTTTTTTTTTTTGAGTAATTAAGTATATGGCCCTCCAATTAACTCATCGTTGAAAACCTAAAATATTCCTTGAACAAGTTTTAAGGATACAACATTACCACTAAATAACACCCTGAGTTACCTATCTTGTTTTAAAATAAATTTAATACTAGAGAATTATGTTCATGGACTTAAAAAAAGATTTATTATTTGAAAAGACAATCGTGCCTATTTTGTTTAAAATTCTGTCTCTAAAATTATTTTTCAAAAAAACACAATATTATAGCCATTTATTTAATATCTTATACAAGTGGTTAGTATTTGGGAAGGTAACAGATTCAATTTGTCTGTCTCTAAACCAATTTTCCATGATTTGAATTATAGTTTAGTAAAAATACCTCATTTTTACTAGTAATTAGCAGGAGTGAAAAAAATATTAATAGAACTTTGAAATCTTACTTGTTTTAATTTTATTAAATAAATGTCGTTCGTCCAAAAAGTACAGCCATCACTCCACCACCACGTAGAGAATAAATTAAAGCGAACATTATCATAAAAGAACATCAACGGTTCAAAGCAAAAGTTGAATTTGCAAGCCAGAAAACGAAAAACAAAAAAAGAATAATAGAGGGCTAATAAGTGCATTAGCGGTGATCCAAGGGCTGAGATCAGATCGAATCAAGACATTAATTAATTAATTATTTTTTATAAATATATTTTTTATATATCTAAGAAAAGAGCGTTGTCTTGTCCTGTGTCTGTGTTGTGTTGTGTTGTGTTGTGTTAGGTCTTGAGAAAGAGAGTGGCGTTTGTTTAGGTGAAGAAGAAGAAGAAAAAGAAAAAGAAGAATGGCTATGGCAATTGCAAACTTGGCTCGACGGAAGGGTTACGTTGTTCTCTCATCGGAGACTCTCAGGTACTCTCTCTCCCTCTCCCTCTCCTCCTTCTCAAGGTCAAGGGGATTCGCTTCGGGATCTGACCAAAACGACGTCGTCGTCGTCGGTGGTGGCCCCGGCGGTTATGTCGCCGCCATTAAAGCCGCCCAGCTCGGTCTCAAGACCACTTGCATCGAGAAGCGCGGTGCTCTCGGCGGCACATGTCTCAACGTTGGATGCATCCCTTCCAAGGTCAATTTTTCATTCGCAATGTTATTGTTCCTTTTTTATGTTTATGGGATTGGGAATCACTTTTCTAGTTTCGTTTATAGTCTGTGTCATTTCTGGTTATTGTAGTTTGTTTTTTGCAAAGAGATAAGAAAATACAAAAAACAAAATTGTAAATTGTAAATTTTCACTATAATAATATCTTTTTTTTTTTTCTTTCGTGTTGGATTATTGTGAAGTAGAGGTTTAGAAGCCGTTGGGGAAAGACTGGCTTTTTGTTACTTCCAATTTTTGGACTGTGAGGTGAGGTGAAGTTATTTGGATGGGGAGTTGTAAGGAGAAAGTAGATGAGATGGAGAGAACTTTCTTATGAAAATGGGTTTTCTGTATTTCTCTTTTGATGTTTTTATCAGGATTCTTCTATCTCAGAATTCCGTGCATGTATTAGCACATTTTTTTTGTTTCTCCTGTCCTAATCTTGATCTGGGTTTTGCTTATTTTTCTCCTCCTTGTGTGAATGAGTTGATTTCATTTACTGGATCAAAATTAAGGTCTACGCACTAGTCTCAACCGGGTTATTATTACCTGGATGAGAGAAGCCTTACATTAAGCTTGCGAACTTTAATACACCAAGTTGCATTTCCTTCATTTTGATATGCTGCAGACTTTATTGTAACTTTTAGTCTGCCTTTTTTATTTCTAAATTTGTTGTATTAACCTCTTCCTTCATTTCACGTATTTTTAAATAAATGTGCTCCCTTGTATAAACTAAATGGACTTGCTGAAGAATTGATGTTTGACATAAAACAGTTGCGTCCTCTTGATCCATGTAGCCAACCCCTCCTAGTGGGAAAAGGCTTTGGTTGCTGTTGTTTTTGTGCTCCCATATATAGTTTGAAAATACTAGTGGATATGGTATTCTCTCTAACCCATGTACTCATGTATGGTGCCTCCATATTTTGGTTCAGGCACTTCTGCATTCTTCCCACATGTACCACGAGGCTAAACATTCATTTGCCAACCATGGGGTCAAGGTTTCATCTGTCGAGGTTGACTTGGCAGCCATGATGGGCCAAAAAGATAAAGCTGTTTCTAATCTTACCCGGGGAATTGAAGGTCTATTCAAGAAAAACAAGGTAACCTATGTCAAAGGATATGGCAAACTTGTTTCACCATCTGAAGTCTCTGTGGACACCCTTGAAGGTGGGAATACTGTTGTTCAAGGCAAGCATATTATAATCGCCACAGGTTCGGATGTGAAATCTCTACCTGGAGTCACCATTGATGAAAAGAAAATTGTATCATCGACCGGAGCTCTTGCTTTGTCTGAAATCCCTAAGAGACTCATAGTCATTGGGGCAGGCTACATTGGGCTAGAAATGGGCTCAGTATGGGGCCGACTTGGCTCCGAGGTAACAGTTGTTGAGTTTGCGCCAGATATTGTTCCAACCATGGACGCGGAAATCCGGAAGCAGTTTCAGCGTTCTCTTGAGAAGCAAGGCATGAAATTCATGCTGAAGACTAAGGTGATTGGAGTTGATACTTCTGGAGATGGTGTGAAGCTAACTGTTGAACCAGCGGCTGGTGGTGATCAAACCACACTTGAAACAGATGTTGTCCTTGTATCTGCTGGTAGGACTCCGTTCACTGCTGGACTCGGGTTAGACAAGATAGGAGTTGAAACTGACAAGGCAGGACGAATTTTGGTGAATGAAAGATTTTCTACTAATGTCTCTGGCGTTTATGCAATTGGAGATGTAATTCCAGGCCCAATGTTAGCACACAAGGCAGAAGAAGATGGGGTTGCTTGTGTAGAATACATAGCTGGTAAGGTTGGCCATGTGGACTATGACAAAGTTCCAGGTGTTGTGTATACAAACCCTGAGGTTGCATATGTTGGGAAGACAGAGGAGCAGGTGAAGGCACTTGGAGTTGAATACCGTGTTGGTAAGTTCCCTTTCCTGGCTAATAGCAGGGCTAAGGCAATCGATAATGCTGAAGGACTGGTCAAGATATTGGCTGAAAAGGAGACAGACAAAATATTGGGAGTACATATTATGGCACCCAATGCGGGAGAGCTCATTCATGAGGCAGCGATAGCATTGCAGTATGATGCATCAAGTGAGGACATAGCACGTGTGTGCCATGCACATCCAACAATGAGCGAGGCTATTAAAGAAGCCGCAATGGCTACTTATGACAAGCCCATTCACATTTGAACAGCCGGTTGCTTCTTTAATCTCGTTTTCATTTTTGTCCAAGAATTTTACAATGACTTGGAGAATGATACCTTCTTTGTGTGTTAAATTTAGATTCAGGTTTTTATATACAAGTTAGCTCTTTGCATAATAAGAGGAATGATTGTGTTGTTTTATCCTTGTTGAATAATATATATACCACCCCCTCTTTCAGGAGCAATATTGTGATGCTGACTGTTGGGTGAAAACAATTTAATCTTCTGCTCTTCTGACTAACACCTTGTTGAGTGGTCCATATAAATTATTTTCATCTATCCATTTCTTCTTCCCTTTGCATCAGTTGTCAATGAATCTCAAAGGAGTAATTGGAATGTCTCACTGAAATTTATGTAGACATAAATTTCAAAGGAAACTACTCACTTTGGTGGGACAAGAAAAACGCGACAGGAGTCATATATTGCATTAAATAATCTGCAATAGCATAAGTAGAGGATTAGTCTGTCAATAAGATTTCTTCTGGCTTGAAACTAGACCCAAGATTCAGTTGTTTTCCAAGAAAAGTGTGTCCTGGTATAACTTTAGAGACTGTTAAGGATTTATATCTCAACAACTTATCCAACAAAGGACAATGCCTATCTAAATAATATCTTGATAACATAGGATCAAGGAAGTACATTCCTATTAGGATTCTAAACTTACAAGTAATCCCTTTTATAAAGGGTTGAAGTCTCTCAGGCACATACTTCTAATAGGAATGTACTTCCTTGATCCTCCGTTATAGCATATTATTTAGCTAGGTCTTATCCTTTGTTGGATAAGTTGTTGAGATATGGATTTGATCCATAAGAAAGACATTCAAAACAAACCAATTCCATTAGTCCATGTAGACTAAATAATATTTTCTTTAATATGAACAATTTATTTTTCCTTTGACATTTATGTCTACATAATTCTTGGGGCGTTATTAAGTGTTTGGACTCCCCCGTTATTTTTTATATATTATCTTTTTTGTTTATTAGATTTTATACGTTGTCTTTGATGAAGGCATAATGTTGTAGCGTGTTATTTTAATAATAATAATTATTATTTATATTCTTAAGATTGCTTCATGAACTTATTCTATGTGGAAAAGTAATTTTAAAAAGGGAAAAGTTCAAAAATTCCGGTTTGCTCTATAATTATTTATTCTCTTATATTTTTTTCATAGCATTTATTTTTCCTCTACTTTTTTCTATTCAAGTCCAATGTTAACATCTTTAAATATTGGGTTTATCAGTTTATTTTACCCATATGAACAATAAAAAAACCAAGGGGGAGATAAGTGATTAAAAAAAATAAAAGCACAAGAGGGTATGTAATAAAAAATTAAGGCACAATGAATTTTTAGAACCTTTTCTTTATAACAATTAGAAAATTAAAACTTATATTACGAACAATGTAGAACAAACAAACTAATTGGATAGACCATTGTAAATAAAGATGTTTTGTTCAACATCATTCACGTATGCCTTTTATATGTGTATTTTATATTTATCGGATGATTGAATACATTATTTTTATATATGTTCGTAGTTACTCAATGAAAAATTATTATTGTCTTAATACTAACAGTTTAATTTTTTTTACTTATTGTTTAATAAATAAAAAAATTAAGAACTTTACAGTACCTAATTATTTTAAATAAAATGACTGTGTTATAGTAAGAGAGATTTGTCATAAAATAGAAGATCATCATGGAAAAAAAATGGGAAGTTATTGATGAAAAAAATTAATTTAAATATTAAGTGAAATACTACCTTTCACTTAAAATAACACAATATTTAATCCTTTAAAAGAATAAACACTTTTTTCATTCAACGTTTTGTAATTTTGTAGCTTGATTCTCCAAGGTGAAATCATCCTCAATAAGATTCGAAGTTGAAGGTGATATTATAAGAATAGGATGTGGAGATGAATATTGGGTTATCTTTTTCTACAATTAAAAAAAAAAATTGTGAATGATGGTTGTTTTTCATTTCCTCATTGTCTCTTTGATAAGAAGTAAATTGTAAAATAAAAAACGAAGAATGAAAATTGGAAAAAGAGAATGTATGAAATTATAGGTTATTATTATCTACTGAGAGAAGAAATTAGTTGTTAAAAGACTATTGTCCTACACGTCATCACAATTAATCGCCCAAATAAAAATGAACCACATAAAAAAATAAAAAAATAGAAAAAGTTGCATGATAAAACCCATAAAATTTTCTGTCTCATTTTGGACAGCTTCTTGTTCCTTAGACTCAAATATTTATTTTATTATAATATAAAAAAGTCAAATTGAAAAAGAAAAATGGAGCTTCCATTTGTCTCTGCTCGCTAGTGATCGAGTGTAGCGCAGCACAACATCGATTGGTAATGTAATTAGCAACAAAACATCACTAATCAAGTTGTTGGTGCTTGCTAATGCTATCCTCAATAGTGTTTAATTAATTTGTTGTATTTCATTGGTGCCCTTCGTGACGTTGAGGAAGCTCAACAAGAGTTTGAAGTCGGGATGGATAACGTTGCTTCTAGAATGCTAATGCTGCCAACCTTGCTTCAAGAATATGGTCACTTTCTGGATAACGTTGCTATGATACTTTTTTTATATTTCAATAGTTGAAAAAGAATTAGTTGCTACAGTTTTCTGTGCGTCCTTTTATTCAAATGTTATTAAAATCGGCCCGGTTATTGATCCGGTCGAGGTACTGGGTCACTGGTTCACTGGTCCAACTAGTGGGTCACTGGTTCATCCGCATGACCCTGTAATTATATGCAAATTTATAATTTATATTAAAAAAATTATAAACATATTCAAATATCTAAGCAAAAATGACAAAAAAATTCAAATATTTTAATATAAAAAATGATAAATCACGTATTATTATACAATAAAGAATCAAACAAAAGTATAATGATTGTGATACGGGGCTTTAGGTTCAGAAAATAACATCTCTAACTATAAATCAAATCAAAATTTTCTGCATAGTGCATAATTAAGATAATATTAGTGTTGTAGGTACATAAATTATGTAAGTCAATAAGCAAAAATATATATTTAACTATGTCCATTATGATTTATTTTTTTGAAAAACAAATTTGGAATTTTTTTTTGGACCGGGCCGGGACCGGTTTTCATGAAAACCGGCCGGGTCGGACCGAGTCGCACCGGTTCTGATGCATGACCGGTCCGTTGCTTGAACCGGACCGGTTTACCAGTTCACGGATCGACTCAGTCGGGTCGGTTCGGATTTAATAACACTGCTTTTATTAGAGCAATTTAATCTTTTGTTTGGCATTTTTAATCACTGTTTTATTACTTTCTAGTTACTTCGTATAATTCTTATTTAACTCATTTGCATATCTTACATTAAAAATAGAGAAATAATTATCTCATGTTGCATGAGATAATTATCTCATGCAACGGAAGTAAGATAGTGGGGTTCACTATTTTTTATTTTATTTTAAAAAATAGTGGACCCCACTATCTTGTCTCTGTTGCATGAGATAATTATCTGATGCAACATGAGATAAATAGATCCCTTAAAAATAAAATAATAAATTGATTTTTACATATTATATAGGCTATTTGTTAAAAATTCAATTCACCTTTCTTAAATTTTGAAACCATTTGTCCAATATAATACCTAATCGGCAATTTACTCTTACACCGATATAAGAATAAGAAATTTTATATTAAATTTTTACCATTGCTTGCATATAACGATTTGCATATCTAATAAATAAAAATCCTTAAACATAAATAATATCAATGGCCAATATTAAAAGTATAACTTATACCAATGTAAAATAATTTTGACTCATTATATATATATATATATATATATATATATATATATATATATATATATATATATATATATATAGGGCCAGGATATTCTTATACCGATATAAGAATAATAAATCTTCTACTTAATCTTAACCGTTGATTTTTCATATATGACAGTTATAATTTATTGAGAAATAATAATTACTTAATGAGAATAATTCAATTAATTACAGTCATTTGATGGACGAAAATCATCAGTTAAGATTGAGTGTAGATTTATTATTCTTACATTGGTATAAATTGTTCTATCTCATATATATATATATATATGACTTTAATATTTCTACAGTGAATGCATATAAATTATCTATATTCACTCCCAAAATAATGTCATTTTGGGTTGAAAGATTAAAATATAAATATAATAAAAACTATTATAACCTTGAAATAAATTATAATTACAAGCCCCAAAACGACGTCGTTTTGGGCTCATTGCAGATAACTTTCCTGCATTCGCTGCAGAAAAGCAAACTATATATATATATATATATATATATATATATATATATATATATATATATAAAGAGAGAGAGATGTTATACTTAAAATTTTTTTTCTGACCACCAATCTTGTTATCGTCAGATCAAAATCAAATCAATGACTCTCACTTGATATCATTTTATAATCGTTATATAATCTCCCTATATACGTGTGTGTGCGTGAGGTTATATTTACAACTATTTGTATGATTGTTGGATCAAAATCAAATAACGGCTCTCACTTAAAGTTATTTTGTAACTATTAACTTGATATCAAATAAGTTTTCTAAAAGTTTTACTCAATGTTAATAAAACTGGACCGGCCCGACCGGGTCAACTCGGAAATCGATAAATCGGTCATATAACCGGACCAGTTGAAGCAAAGGATCGGCCATGCATCATAACCGGTGCAACCCAAACGGTTTTCATGAAAACGGGTGACCCGGCTCGGTCCCAAAAAGAAAAATTCCAATTTTATTTAAAAAAAAAAAATCATAATGTATTTCAATATTTTTATGGTTATTGACTTACATAAGTTATGTACTTACAACACTAATATCATCTCAATTATGCACTATGCAGAAAATTTTAATTTGATTTATAGTTAGAGATGTTATTTACTGAACCTGAAGCCCGTATCACCATCATTATATTTTTGTTTGATCCTTTATTGCATAATAATATGTGAGCGGGAGTCGTTATTTGATTTTGATCCAACAACCATAAAAATAATTACAAAATAACATTAATTTAATAGTTACAAAATAACATTAAGTGGGAGCCGTTATTTGATTTTGATCCAATAATCATACAAATAGTTGTAAATATAACCCCCCACACACATATATAGGGAGATTATATAACCGTTGTAAAATGATATCAAGTGAGACTCATTGATTTGATTTTGATCCGACGATAACAAGATTGGTGGTCAGAAAAAAAAAGTGATAAGTATAACATTCTCTCTTTATATATATATTATTGCATCGTTATCCTATTTTTATTGACAAAGAAATTATGTTAAAAAAATACGGAAAAATAAAAAAATCATTAAAAAAGTATATAATATTCAAGGGATGATTTTTTTTTGTTTGGAAATTTTTTAATTTTATGATTTATTTTTCAATATTCAAACTTACATGGTCTCAGGTTTCAGTTCTATAAATAATTAATGGAGTTTGTTTAACGCAAAACAAATTAAAGTTGGAAGTTTCTTTTTTCGAGCTATAACTTCCACTTTTATCTATATAAAAAGGCTTATATATAGTGTGGACATGCATACTAAAATTCAGGACGTCCTATCATATCCCTGGCAATGGCAACAATGAAAGAAATATCAGTTGTTAAAGTCATTGGTAAAATTCCCTCAAACATTGTCCTGCAAATTATTATAACTTTGATATTGTTTTCTCAAGCTACAAATGCAGTGGATTGGGATTGGGAATGCTGGGGAGCTGCAAAATATACAATTAGCTTTGAAAATCGTATGGCTGATGATATTAAAGGATATGATATGAATAAACATAAGCTGACAATCAAATGCTTATCGTCGGAAGAAAAAGAAATAATAACAGTAAGACCAAATCCAGAAGCATCTTTCAGATTCTGTGGTGGATGGTTTTTTGATCCTACATATGATTGCGCCGTGGAATTGTCTAATTCTAAGTGGGCCCGTGTTTTCAATGCCTTCGATAATAAATTGATTTGCAAAATAGCTGGGCAATGCCGATGGCAAATACGTAAAGATCATCTCTTTCTTTATTATCCATCTCTAAAACAATATGTACAATTTGATTATTTGCACAAGCCTTGATCTATTGACTATTACAATTGTGTAAGTCAATGAGTCAAGAACATTTATAATTAAATATAATTGATTTTATGAGAGAATTAATTTTTATTATCTGCAAATTAATATTTTAGAAAGTAAGATGCAATGGTTGATTTGATTATTGACATTTCTCAAGCACCTACTTAAGTTCCATCTTTGCTACCATGACAGCGCATAATTAATTTTAATAATAATTAATCCAAAATTCTATTCCATTAGGCCTTAAATTCCACGCCATCAAATGGAGGAAACTTCAGAATATTAGGGCGTTTGGTCAAGGAGAAATTTTTATGAATTATAGGAAAATGTGATTAGTAAGGAAATGGTTGGGAAATGAGTTTGGTAGAAAAATGTAAAAAAATTTGTTTGGTAGAGAAAAATTTTACCGGAAAAATTAAGTAACTTTTGTAAAATTTATGTTTAACTTTTGATAAAATATAGATGGAAAAAAAATGTGATATTACAAAAATATTTTTGTTTTTAAAAAATGTTGATAAGCCTTGCTGCCCTTTACCCATAAAAAAAGGTCTTTTCCTTATTACACAATATATCCAAATGCATAGCTAACTAAGAAAACCACATCAAAAAAGGGTTTCTTTGGCCTGCTTTCTTGCTTCAAAATGCTAGATAAGGTGGTTTGCAAGCAAAGAAATTTAGGTACCTAAATTAGGAACCTCTCTCAACCAAACATGGACATCCAATTTGCCCGCTTCACATTTGTCTATCAATCTCCTCAAAAACCTCCAACCAAACACACTCTTACGCATGTGCTTTTTCAATTAAGCATGCCTGAAAGCTGGTTGTGAGTAGTGAACGCTATCACCTAAGGCTAGTCGCCATATAAAACGATAAATATGACAAACAATGTCAGCAGCCAATTTAAATAATTAGCATGTATCTTGAGACATGTAAAGTGTGAAAATATTTATCAATTCACTTCCATCTTTTTGATAATATATTAATCAAGGGCGGAATCAATTTTTTTAAGGGACAGATTTATAATAGAATTTTTTTCCCTTTGAAGTTATAATTATTTATATGATACAAAATAAAAATAACGTTTACAATTAATTTTTTTTTTTATAAATTTTGAAGAGGGACGAGTATTAGATATATAATAAAAAAAATTAGAAATACTATTTATTTTTAAAAATCTATATAAATTTGAAGGGACAAATTCCCCTGTTAGCCCCTCCTTAACTTCACCACTAATATTAATAGATATCAGAAGTTGAAAACAAATTTTGAAAAGTAGTGAGTCAAAGCAGGACAAAATAAGAAAAAAGAGAAGCAACATTTTTTCTTCAGGAGGCATTAAACGACCAAATTCCATGTAGATTAAAGAATATTTTCTCTAATAAGAGCAACTTATTTTTATGAAATTTATGTTTTCATAATTCTTAAGGTGTAATTAAGTGTTTGGACTCCCACGCTACCTTTTATAAAATAACTGATTTACCAATTAATTCAAATATTATCGTTTTAAATGATCTATAAACATGATAATTAACTTTACAAACGAGAATCAATCCCCCAATTATAACGTGTAAGGACACCTTATAACACGTTAAAAGAAAAGAAAAGAAAAGCAAAATTAATTCTATATTTTATGAATTCCAAACTTAATGTTACAATTTTGGTAAAACTGCATTCATTTATTTCGAAGTTGGAGTAATTAGACAGACACCTTATCTCTCTTGCTTCCGATATGAGATTGACCTCCCTTGTCTGTTAAATCATAAATGGTGTTTAACTACCATTTAATTTTGGTTCTCTTTTTTCAGTAGTTATTGTAGATAAATTATCTGCGAGAAGTTCAATACGACATCATTTTGGGTCAAAAATTATGGTATTTTTATAATTTTAATTTATTTCAGGTTATTGTAGTCTTTATAATTATAATTTTTAAATTTTTTAATCCCAAAATAACGTGGTTTTGAAAATAAATGCAGATAACTTATCTGTAGTAACTGCAGAAATATTTTTCTCTTTTAAGTTTTGTCTGAAATCTATTCTACTTTTTTTATAAAAAAAAAAAAAAAATTATCTGAAATTTCATTTTTACCCTTCAGCTTCACTTTTTTTTATTAGTAATAAAAAATGGCAAAAATATTTGTACTTTTAAAGGATATAACCTTGTGTCATTTTAGATCTTGGGAGGTACCAAATAAATGACTATCGGAATCAGGATTTTGAGCATAAAGATTCCATTGACCTGTAAAAGTGGGCCTAATCTTTGGGGGTGTAGCAATACACTTTAAGAAATTATTCCATCGAACGTATTTCTCTTTAGATCCCGGAATAGCGGCATGGACTAAATGTCCTGTCCAAGCCAAGGAACTGACTCCGAATAGTCCTTGACAAATGATGATTAAGGCGGGATATCGCATTTTTAAACCATGAAACGCGGCTTTTTGACCCTTATAACCCTTAATTAATAACTAATTACCAAATTGCCCTTCATTCAAAACTATTTCAAAAATTTACCCTCCCCAACAAACATAACACCAATCTGCCCCTGTTTGACCGTTGACCACGAAGCCTACCCGGGTACACCATTACCTACCCGAGTAAATTTTGAAACTTTTTATCTACCCGAGTATGTAGGGGTGTACCCGGGTAGAGTTCTTGAATCTGGGAAAATGTTTGAATTATTTACCCGGGTAAGGAGCAGTGTACCCGGGTAAACATCGACGGTAGGGTTTTAAAATACCCCAGCAGCCCCATTTCGAAAACCCACAAAAGGGGTACCCGAGTAGAGCTGCTGGATGAGTGTCTTCTTGAGCGATTTCAGGCATAATCTTGCACCAATTCGTCTTGTTTCTGATCATCATTCGCGGACCTTGCAACCTCTCTGCCTTCTACCGATTGAAATCGATCAAAGGTGCATTTTTTTTTTTCAGTTTTTTCAATTATGTTATGATTTCTGTTCTGATTCATTGTATTTTCGTTTATATCATTTGATTCTGTCCGAATTATTTTATCAATTTGTATGTCATACGCTTACCCTAACCCTAACCCTAACCCTGAATCTAACCCTAACCCTAACCCTAACCCTAACCCTAACATGTATCTAATTTCTGATTTTGGTTATTTTTTCAGTTTAATAGTGTGACACAATGACCTCTCGACGCGTTTCAAAGCTGCCAGTGACCCATTCCGAGAGAAGAACCAAGAGTCGTCACGATGGGTCGTCATCCTCTCAGCCCCAGGCTGCTTCGAGTCAGGCTCCGGACTTGACGTTCGGATATTTGTTTGAGGATGACATACCTTCACACGAGAAGTTCGTGAAGTTTTTCATGACCCGGAAGATCTGCGAACCGAAATCACTGGATTCAGCATTCTTCAACCTAGAGCGTTTTGACATTGTGCCGCTTCTTGAGCAGACACATTTACTTCACCTGGCGGAGATGCGGTGCCCATACTCGGAGGTTATGGTAAGAGCCTTCTACCAGAACCTTGGCTACTCGCAAGGCGAGCTGACTTCCCGTGTCTGCGGGATTGATATCATCATGACTGCTCCTATCTGGACGGAGCTACTGGGGTTCGATTTTGATGGTGTCACAAGAGCAGCACTATATGATGGAGACAACCATCATATATTTGGTGATTATAACTGGGAGACCATTGTTACAGAGACTAGGAGGGCAGACGCTGAGCCCAGTCATTTTGCTCATTATCCTGTTAGCAACTTGTCAGTTTCTGCTCGCATTCTTCATTATGTGGTGACACATATTATTTTCCAGCGCCCGCATAATCACTCAAAGGTGCTGGAATGGGACTTTGTCATCCTGTGGGCCCTCCTTCACAGTCAGCAGGTGAACTGGAGGCATTACATATGCATACTGATGTGGAAGGCAGCCAAGTCAAAGAAGGCTGAATTGCCTTTTGCATTTCTGGTGCAGAAGATTCTGCATAGATTTGGAGTGCCTATGGCAACAGAGACCTTGAAGACCGCCAGAGGCTGGAATGCTATATTTGGTGAGAGGCTCCTGAAGCAGTGTGGGATCCTACCGAACAGAGCGGGTATCTGGACGTGGAAGAAGGCACCAGAACCACCTGAGATCCCATTCCACCACGATGCTGAGATGGAGGATGCACCTGCAGGTGATGTGTTGGTCTTTATGAGTTTATGCAATTTTGTGTTGTTTAATTTTTAATGTGGTATTGAAGTTTGTTTTTCATGGTTTATGATGTAGGCCTTGATGATGATGACGATGATGATGGCGTTGCTGAGGTTGATGTCAGACCGACACGTCCCACCCGCAGTCGGCGACCACCAGCTCCTCCTGAGGGTGGATGGACACTTGATCATGTCATGGCATCCATATATGATCTGACTACTGACTTTAGAGGATATAGACAGAGCATGAGCAAGTGGCGAAACCATATGGACACAAGGGTTGCACGGTTGGACACAAAGGTTTCACGCTTGGAGGGTTTAATTGGCGAGGGTGCCCATACTCAGGAGGAGGAGGAGGAGGATGATGACAATGGGGATGACACACAATCGGATGAAGAGAATGGGGAGGACACGCCATCGGATTAGTGTGTCCATAGAGTTTCATATCATTGATTTAGTTTGATGTAATGTAGTCATTTTGGTACATTTAGGAACTTTACCTACATTGCATGGATGTTTTTGTACTGGATGTTCAAAATTTGAATGAATGAAATTTTCGTTTTGCGCACATTCAGACTTGTTGGTTCTATGCATTAGTATGGGACCTTGCATTAATATTGTCATAATTAATTTGGAAATCAATTCAACCCAAAGTACTTTAATATTCATGTTCAGCTTTCATTGGCGCACATCTTGATTACTGCATCCTATTTCTACGAAATCAATCCACCCCCAAGTCATACCGTATGTAGGTATTGCACAACGATTACCAAAATGCAAAAAAAATTGCCAAAACAGCATCTGCAACAACATCTGCAACTGGTCTACCCGGGTACCACGAACTGGTCTACCCGGGTAGGATGTACTCGGGTATATCATTACGAGTTACCCGGGTAGACCAGTTGCAGATGCAGCAGCAGGTGCTGTTCAATCCATTTTGTTTGCATCTTGGTAATTGATGTGTAATACAATAACCTTAACTGACTCGGGGAAGGGGTAAATGGGTATGGTAGACATTCGGATTCCACAATACGGAACGAGTGACTCGCTAAACTTAACGGATACATTTCAACAATACATTTCAACAACACAAGAATACAGTTCAACAATACATTTCAACAACACAATACATAACTAATACAAGATAAAGTTTAGGGTACAAGGAAACAAAACAATACGTAAAGTGATTGTCATTACAAAACAAAGTACTACACAAAAACAATACGTAATCATGCTTGTCTTAGTCTCAATGGACATGTACGAATGTTATGTCCAACTTGCTTGCAATGCTTACATCTGCTCTGACTGCTAGAGGGTTGAGACTCAACCCAATCCATCTCATTCTGAATCCTTGAAGACTTTGGTCTTCCTTTTGCACGTACCAACTGAGCATCCGGAATTACAGTAGGCCCAACAACGGATGGAATCAACAATTCATTGCCAATAGGAAACCAGTGTGCAGCATATACTTTAGCAATGGTTGGAATTTTGAAAACATGATCCACATAATCATAATGGTTTAGCTTGGCTACCTTGCAAACTGCTAATACATGACTACAGGGATACCTCCTTGCTGTAAACCTACCACACTGACATGTACGATTGATTAAGTCCACTCTCATGATGTCACCGACCTCGTGTGTAGAAAGATTGTAGGCATCCTCAACCTCAAACAATAACAACTCACTATCATATATCCTCACACGATAAGTGCCAGCCAATTCATCATTTTTTTGCAAAGCTGCCTCAACCTTCAATGCATTGGTGAAATGTCCAAAAAACCCTTTGAAATACGGCCCTGTCTGTATAAACCCGACGTTCATCAAAACATTGATTTGTATCAAGTTTGAACACAGAACCCACATTCACCTCCGTCATATACTTCAGCCAATTTGGCAAGAATGCGTACGATTTCTCCCAGTCACCAAACAACTTAACGATGGCCTTCATTTTTGCCTTCCAGGCCTTCCTGTACGTTATGTTGTATCCATATGTTCCCTGTATCCTCTCCTGTATCAGAGCTGGTCTTGTGGATGGATCTTCCTTTAACATATCTGGAAAAAAAAATAACTTTACCATATTCTCAATTAATCTGAATTATTAAATACACAGTAGAATACATACTCATTATAGCCGCACAAATGACATTTGAATCCAACTGTCTATGATCCTGTGCTAGGCCTTGATTTAGGCATGTGTGACCTTGACCCCATTTACGGACCACCCAATTAGCTCCCTTCTTCGGCTTAATTGCCCTCATATACCAGGGACAACCGTCAGCATGGTTTTTACACTTCATAACAAATCTTGACTCGTCGCTTTTTTCAACTATGGCTGTCCTGCGCCCCTTCATACAATGTATCTTCACAGCATGTTGCAATTCTGGTTTGGACCCAAATTCTTGTTGCACAAATAACGGATCTCCTAACTTCCAACCTCCGTGCAAGTCATCATCGCCATATAGGATCTCCAACTCGTCATTAGGGTGCGCCCAGTTAATGAATGAATAATGTTGGCTTTCATTCCAGAATGGCTCCTCAGACCCTGCATCTAAAGATCAACTCTCATTTGTCTGAATGAATACCACCACAAATAATAAATTGTCTAAAGCAAATGTTCAAATTTAATAACTTACCACTACTGACTGGGTCGACATGAAGTGGTGACAAGGCTGGGGTACCGAGACTTACAGCGCTCATGTCAGCCTCAAAATTACCGTCCACGTCAGTGTCTGACGAATCACCTTCTGGAATAGCACTTTCAGGTTCTCCCTCATCTTCGCTGTCCACATAGTCCTCGTCTTCATCCTCTTCATCCTCATCCAATGCTACCTGAGGAGGTGCAGAAGATCGTACAACTGTATCTTCTTGACCGGTACAGTGTGCAGTAGTGGTTGTATGCACCGGTAAAGATGAAGATTGTCCAACATCAACTTCAACATATGTCTCAATATATTTTAATACTTTCCATTCAACAAACGCATTTGTTACGAACTCCACATCTTCATCATCATTTATATCGTTTCCAATGTAGTATATTGTATCCATATCCACTACAGTCTCTAACCTGGCTATCATGCGGTGGATGGAATGTATGCCTTCTAACCCCATTTTTTGAAGAATTCTCTCCTTCAGTTCATTGCATGTAGTGCCCACTTTGATTTTCATCGTTTTTGTTTTTCCTTCAAATCGGACACCGTTCGGACCTTCAAAATGCCTCCCATTGTAGTAAATAACTATAGGAACCATGTTTGGACTTGAACTCATCTTTCACACAAAAATTAGATCTAGGTTTTGGGTTTGGAGGTTGGTTCAGATTTTTTAGCACAAAATGGGAGTGTGGAGATGTAATCTCAATGTCCCACCAAGATTCAGCTTTCTGAAATGATGAGATGAAATATGTGTGATGTTTCGGATTAGAGAGGGTAAGAGAGAAAGATTTGGGGTTTCAAAAACCCTATACCTCGCAACAATGGCCGAAACCCATACATATTGGGGTTTCTGGACGCGATTTACCCGGGTACACTGATCCTTACCCGGGTAAATAATTCAAACATTTTCCCAGATTCAAGAACTCTACCCGGGTACACCCCTACATACTCGGGTAGATAAAAAGTTTCAAAATTTACCCGGGTAGGTAATGGTGTACCCGGGTAGGCTTCGTGGTCAACGGTCAAACATGGGCAGATTGGTGTTATGTTTGTTGGGGAGGGTAAATTTTCGAAATAGTTTTGAATGAAGGGCAATTTGGTAATTAATTATTAATTAAGGGGCATAAGGGTCAAAAAGCCCATGAAACGCTCAGTTTTGATTTCCGCCAATTAACGATTATAATTTATTGGGTTCAAAATTATTAATTAATTATAATAAATTTGACTCATTAAGTTTTATTCAATAAATTATAACCGTTGATCGACAGAAATCAACTATTAGGATCTAAAATGAGACAAAATTATATCTTTTAAAAAGATAAATATTTTCTCATAAAAAATTTATATGAGATTAAATATCTGTATCTTACGGGATCAAGACAAACCTTTCAATTTCTTTAGGGGGCGTTTGGTTGGAGCTATATGATGAGATAGGTAGGCATTGGAGAAGTGAGATTCTTCATTGACCGTGTTTGGTTGAAGAGTTTGGAATATTTGGCTAGCGAAATCACTCCCCCAGCTATTCACTTTGCATGTCAATTGGACCCAAATGCAAGGCCACAGATTCCCAATTCAGATGTGGTATTGGACGTTGTCTACCTAAATGGAGAAATGAGTGAAAAATTACATGACGAACATACCCTCAACTTTTGCACAAAAAGTGAAAATCTTCTACCAAATCATTTTTGCAGACTTATGACAGCTCACGTTCTAGGGATATTTTCATAATTGCTACTTATTTTCCCATCTATATTTTACCTCAAACCAAACATAGACTTTATAAAATTTACCTAATTTCTCCGGTAAATTTTTTTTCAACCAAATAATTTTTTTAACATTTTTCTACCAAACTCACTTTCTAATCATTTTTCTACTATTTACATTTCTTTAGTATTCAAAAAATTTCTCCTTAACCAAACACCCCCTTAACAATTTTTGAAAGGAGTTATGAATCTCCTGTCAACAAAATCCTCATATCAATTATCCTTATGAAAAATTAGCATAAGCCTAATCCCTTCCTTCGGCTTCAAGCAAGTACGCGCGGCGCAGCCGAAGATGGAAATAGCATTAATTTCATGCTAACAAAGAATCACAATCAATAATATCAATGTAACGAGTTAAACATTTATTTCAACTTTAGAAAGCTTATTTACATTTATTATGCTCACTGTATCATGCAAAAGTTTTTAGATAGTCATCGCAATTTATCTTTTCAAATCACCTTTAGTTGATCTTCCCTATATATCCCCCCAAAAAAAATCACCTTGTAAGTTGTAACTCTTGATATTGGCATTAACTAACTTAGCAAAGAGGGTAAGGCAAATCAGTATAATTTTTTTTTTTTTTTTTTTTGGAGAAAACGCTTGTATTTTTAAAGAATTTTTGCCTACCAAAAATAAAATAAAATAAACCTTGTATCATTTTAGTTCTTAACCATTGATTTTCGTCAATCTTATAATTTATTGAAAACTATTAATTAATTAATAAATTTAACCCAACAAATTATAATTGTTGATTTGAAAAAAATCAACGTTTAAAATTTAAAAATGACACAAAATTAAATCCTTAAAGAAATAAATATTTTTTCAAAAAACAATTAAGTAAAAAATCAAAGATTCCCTAGTGTGATTTCTTAATCGTTTCTAGCCAGCCACGTGGATTCTATTGACATGTGAGGCTGCATTACTTGGGAGAGTAACCATTTTGCCACGTTTGGACAAAAAAATTATCAGACTGTCACACCAACAGTAAATTTTGCCAAAAATACCACGCGGCATAATTCGCTACACAGTGTAGCGAATTATGCATGCAAGTAATTCGCTACACAGTGTAGCGAATTTTGCAAAATTTGACATGTGGCATTTTTGGTTCTGACGTGGCATATTTCGCTACACTGTGTAGCGAATTACTTGCATGCATAATTCGCTACACTGTGTAGCGAATTATGCCGCGTGGCATTTTGGCAAAATTTACTGTTGGCGTAGCAGTTTGGTAATTTTTTTGTCCAAACGTGACACTTTGGTCAGTGTTCCGCGTTACTTCCCACAAGGATCATGTATACGAATAAATCTTTGGTATTAGTGTTGCACCAAAAATTCAGTATATTTCATCAATAAAAATATTATATATCAGCTAAAGTTTTCTTTTCTTTGCCAATTTTTTTCTCTCTCCTATGATGTGAAATGCTCTAATTGATGAGATGCACTGAATCTTAATGCAACAATGGCACCAAAAATTTATTCCATGTATACGTCGGAGTGAAAGAGAATTAAATGTAAAGAGACGATTTTATCCTTTTGAGGAGTTAATTTGTTGGACCTGTCAAGCGGTCCAATAGAGAAACCCAATTCCTAAACTTTAAATCCTAAATAGGGAAGCCCAAGCAGACCCAAGAGATGTGACGTTTTTTTTTTTTTTTTTTTTTTTTTTTTAAGATTTGAATTTTTAATCCTATTATTCATATTTCAATATTCAAAACTCACATGGTGTCATACTTCAGTTCTACACATAATTAATGGAGTTTGTTTAACACAAAACAAATTAAAGTTCATCTTAAAGAGTTTTCTTTTAAGCACATGGTGTCATACTTCAGTTCTATACATAATTAATGGAGTTTGTTTAACGCAAAACAAATTAAAGTTCATCTTAGGAGTTTTTTTTTAAGCTGATTTCCGCTTTTAACTATTTCCACTATTAGCTATTTAAAGGTTATGATGTGAACATATGTATAATCAAGTTTAGGAGTCCCTTATCCTTGGCAACAATGAAAGAGAGATCAGATGGCAAAGCTATTGCTAACATTCCATCAAACATTGTACTGGAAATTATTTTAACTTCGATATTATTTTCTCAAGTGACAAATGCAGGGAGTTGGCGATGCTTGGGAGCACCAAGTTATACACTTTCCTTTGAAAATCGTTTGGCTCATGAAATTAAAGGATATGACATGAAAAAATATGAAATGACACTGCTATGCGGTGAAACTAATTACGGGGAGATCCCTTATGTAGTTAAACTGAATCCAAAAGCATCTTTCTCTTTCAGCTTCTGTGGTGGATGGATTTTAGATCCGACTTATCAGTGCTACGCGAGGTTGTCTAATTCTACTTGGAATCATTCTTTCCTTGCCTTCACTATTGGCTTGGATTGCAAAAAAGAAAGACAATGCCGATGGCAAATACATAGAGATCATCCCTTTTTATATTCTCCAACTAAAAAGAAATATGTAAGATATGAATATTTTTAAAAGCATTGACCTAATATAATTAAGTCAATGATTCAAGAATATTGATAAATAAATATTTTGTAAGTGTCAAATGTTGTCTTCTCATGATCGTGGTTATGACTCATGATCATTGATTTATTGTCCTCAATATGTCATTGAAATGAATCTCGTCAATGTGTTAATACTCTCCTAATAGCTAATAGTTAGCATAATGCAACATCATTATCTTTTTTTTTTATTCAATGATAATATTCAAGTTCGAATTTATAATCTCAAGTAGATTACCAAAACTCTTCATGAAACCAATCCTATTGACTTGACATTATTATCTCATTTGAGTCCATATGAATTTACTATCCAGCCTTTTGTCATTTAAATTTCATTTGAAATGAATTTCATTTGATAATTTAAAGACCAATAGAATCATTGATAATCAGTCTCCAACAATATGGCTATGTGACATCTTTATATCATTTGAATTCACGTACATTTTATTTTTAAATGGCCTTGTGTTATTTAAATCCCATTTGATTTGATAATTCGAAAATCTAAAGAACCATTTATGGGTTTATTTGGATAAGTTTTTGAAAAGATATTTTTATGACAATTTTTTTTTTTTTTGGGGGGTAAAACACTTTTATGACAATTTTATTTCAGAGAGAATTACGAAAGAAAAATCTATACATCCATGGGAAGATATCAACTTCAAGCTGCGTAAGACTAAACACTTACACCTTTATTATCTACTAACAGTCTTACATCAAAAGAATTTTAATTTATTGGATATGAAAACTGTTAGATGTAAAATCAATAATAAAACGAGGAATTCAAACAAACAAATAATGGACAGAAACAAATTGAGTTCTTTAAAACTAAATGTGAGTTGCAAATTACGTGTTCTTTGAGGCTCTCTGCAATGTACTAATTTCAGTCTAAAATTTGGCAAATGTCAGTTTAATTTATTTCATCTGACATCAGGTTATGTGATTTTGTTTCATTTCAGTCATCCATGAATAAATAAACAGTGATGAAAGATCAGGGAAAGCAGGCATTAGAATACAAAGTGAGATGCACGAGATCTGAGATGAGAGGATCCATTTTCCAATAATTTACACCTGTTTCTCCGAGCCTTCTATTTTGCCCTTCCACATCAAAAACCTCGTCATTTAAATGCATTCCAAATCTTAAACCTCAGAAAATGCATCATACCCCACTAATGTGATTAAAGGTCTTTTATCTCTTAAGAGGTCAAGTCCTTCCCAGGAACTCCAGCACCTGCGCAATCAACTCACGACAAAACCATACATAATTCTCCGGAGGTATGATGTAACTCCAGTCTTCGACTTCCATCAGTCATATGACCGGGTCCTCTTGCATATCTGGTCGCTTCCTGGATTGCAATGCCAGTCGTGCATCTCTCTCTCGCTCAAATTCACGGTAATCTGTTCGCTGCAAGAAGGAAACCTTATCCAAATACTGGTTTGAACTCTTCTTATAAGCATCAAGCTCATTTTCCAGTCCCCTATTTTCTTCCTTAAATTCTCCCCAGTCTTTTTTTGTCTTATCGAGTACACTGAGCTTCGGTTTCTTCTTGATTTGCTCAAGGACAGCATCCACAGCAGAAGGTGTAGGAGCTTTGGCTCTTTCCATTGCCTCCTTTGAGTCACAATCCACAAGCTTTTTAAATTCAATTTCTTGACCGGCAAAGTCCCTAACCTCAGTAATCTGATAAAGGAAGCAAATGAACAAACATCGACATTAGAATCCCTATAGGTGCTGTGAATGGTCAGTCATCAACAATCAACCAAGTTGGAACTCAGCATTTCAATTGGAAAATTGTTCATGTATGGTATACTCAAATTGGTGCTGGGCTTAACAATAGGCACGTAAACCAAATATTGTAACAGCAGCATACAAGCTAACCCAGTCCGATGTCAAAGTCTTGATTTAAATAATTCGGGCATGTCTGCATATTAAATTTGAAAATAAAATAAAATAAGACTTCAATGCACAAATTCTTTACTCTCTTCATATATTTTCCACTCCCTATTGGCTAAATACATGTTCGGAAACCTTTAATTATGGGAAATAATTTCTTTTTTTCAAAAGCCCCTCAAGAACCAAAAATCACTCCTCGTTAAATCTCGACTAGTGAAGGTAAGGGAGGGTGAGAGCAAACTTGTACATAGCCTTACCCTTGTATATTAGCAAAGAGACTGTTTTCCGAATTTGAACTCATGATCTTTCAATCACAGAACAAGCAGTAGGCTCGCCCTCTTTCACTCACAAAAACTCTGTCAGGGAGCTTAAAAAAAAGAAGCTTTTTTAATCCCCAAATAAGCTAATCTAAACACGCATGACTGCCCAAACTATTTCCCACTTCAGCTAGATTAGTACGTGACCAAAAATAGGTGCACTGGATAGTAATGTGCTTACCACAAGTTTCCCCCTGCCTGAGGTAGAAGTGGCAGCATCATCTTTTGCTGCTGCAAGAGCAGCAGCAGCAAGCTTCCTGGCTTCATCACTTGTACCGTTCTGCAGTTCATCACTTGTACCGTTCTGCAGCACACCAGGTCCATTCTGGGAAGCACCTTGCCCGAGGGATTCAGTTGCCTTTGGTGCCAACCCCAAATAAGACATCCAGTTCTACATTCAAAGTTATTAAGTTGAAGGAAATTAAACTCAAGCTAATAACAGTAAAAATAGCTTCTTTTACAAACGGCCAGTAAAAGAAAGTAGCAACAAGGTCTTACGGAAGATGTCTTCTTTGCAGTTTTTTTTGCAGTGGAATTAGGCTTGCTTGTAAACCTTCTGATAATCTTATTAGATACTCCTTTATTCATTTGTTCCCACATGGCATCAACTTGAGCTTTTATTTCTAGCAAGACAATGAGCAGGTGGGCAAGTTAATTTGCAACTATAACCATAAACCATTAATCTACTTAGTCGACACAGAAGAAAAATTATATTTTTTAAAATACAGATTGAAACCAAAAGTCCCAAACCCTCACCAGTATCTTCCTTTTTTGCTTCCAGGCTTGACCCTGGAACAGGTTCTTTGACAGACTCGGCAGAATTCCCATTGACAGTATCTGAAACATAAAACCTGAATTGTTATCGAAAGCAACTCCATCTTAACATCCACAAAAGAAAGAATTATTGGATAAAATATAACAACCAGAAAATGTAGTCATCATCTAGAAATGCTTCATGAACCATATAACCACAGATTTTCACTGGCAATAATTGCTAAACTACTTACATTCACAGCATTAGATTTTTGCATATCTAGGATTAAAGAAAGGAGTATATCCAACCACCTAGAACCCTTACTACCTTTACCTTTCCCAACAGTGCAATGTACAAAATTAGGTTGGTCCTAAATCCAGTTTACCTTTAGCATAATGAAGGTGTTTCCAATAGGAGGCAATGCAAGAAATCAAAAGTTATAATGATTCCAGAATAAGGAAAAGAGGTTAAAAAAAAAAATTGCTGTAAATTAGGGTTTTTCTTGCGGGTTAGGTTTTCAGAATCTATCGAGTTTTACACTAACCACTAGCATAGAAATCTATAAAAAAGAGAGTGAGTGAGAGAAAGACTAAAAACAGAACAACCAAAATAAAAATAAAATAAAAAGTAAAAAGTAAAATAAAAATAAATAAATTGTAGTTCGTAAATCAGCCTAAACAGATTTTTGTGATTGAATCGGATTGAGGCGTGGATTCTAAATCCAATTATCCTCTAACGAGAGAACGAAAAGGTTATTATAGACATTCAGCTTCGAACTTGCAACAAAGACCAAAACGACAAAGTGGGGAATGAAGAAGAAAGAGGTGGTTGAATAAAAACGACAATGCTTTACCAGCGGAACTCATTGCTTGCTGGTGCTGCTTTTGACGACGCTAAGGATTTCGCGATGGCGGAGAAACACAGCTCCTTTGCCCTTTCTGTTCCCCTTTCTATACGATACCGTTCAATTTTCTTTTCCAAAATCACCCCGCTCTAATTTTGTATTATTTTCCTTTTTATTTTATTTTTTATTCTTCACTTTATTCACCAGTAACCGCCATAGTGGATTTGCACCTTGCACGAATCGTGTTATTTGTCACATTTACTCACTTATTCACATTCACTTTGTATTTGAATTCTTTTTAACATTTTATTGCGTTAATTTCATTTTTTTGGTTCAAATATAATCTAATTTTGACACCTTATTTTATGGCTAAATATTGTGCACCAAGTGTTTCCTATCAAGCATTATTTGAAATTAATTTGTCGTGAATTATAATTAATAAAGATTCAATTAAAAAAGAGTAATTAGAATAAAATGTTTATTTACTTTAAATTTTAATTTAAACATTCATCATTTTTTGCTCAAAATGGTTAACTTAAAATTAGATTTGACCAAATTGTTAGGATTGGACTTTGTATTGAATGGTTTGAATAATTTATATAAAATTATTAGTTCAAATGTTATGGTCACTAATTTATATCTTATTGTTTACTATTTACAATTCATTAAATTTGCATGTTTATTCATATTTAGTAGTGTAATTTTATAAACCATATTTAGCATAACACTTATCTTTAGCGTGTTCTTTAATTAAGTTATATGAAATGATAAGTTAATTTTAATATTTTTGATTTGTTTATTATATAAATTTATTTTACAGCCACATCCTAATTCATGATCTCATCCCAAAAACGATTGATCTTTATTGGAAACAATGTTAAGCATCATGTTTCATGGGTTAAAAAGATGTTATGATATTTTACTTCTCCCAATCTACATGGAGATTATAACGATCAACAAGAAATTCAATGGTGCAATTGAGATGAAAGATGCTCAAGATTGTAACTCAGCTACCATCTAAACCACTGACACACCCGAAGAATGCAAAAGATTTGAAAGATATTGGCATGATAATTATAATTTTAGCTAGTTTTCAAGCAGTTAAATATTAGTTTCGGTATATAGTTTTTGTCTCTAGTGATATAACCAAAGAATGTTTTAGTGCCTAAAAAAATCAATATAGTATTGAAATCACACTTTTAATTGCTTCTTAATGAAATAGGACTATTGCTTCATCAACATAATCTCAACCAAAGATGACGGACATATCAAAAAAGATGATACAATTATAGTATGAATTAATTTAACCTAAAAATAAGCTGTTAGGTAAAAATATACCAAGGTTTTTATATTATCTCTAATAATATGATCACTTTCTGGAGAACGTTGCTATGGTTATATTATATGCTGCACTTTCTAGGGTGTTAGTAGATTATTTTTTAATTTTTAAATTACTAAAATAGAACAATATCGTATAAAGTTTTCATTAATAACGTGTCATTTTTATCATTTTACAAAAAAATTAACTTGCTACTTGTAGTTTTTTAATTTAATTAACAAAAACTTATTCTTTAAATACGAATTTCACTGTCATGTAATCCTTGATACAATCCACCTTATATGCTTCCAGCTCACACAACACACAACCTATGAACTTAGAAGGCGTTTGGTAGAGGATAAATTTTTTTGCCTGAGAATCATGATTCCTAGGAATGTGGTGGGAAAGTGAGATTCCTGGGAATATGACCAAAAAGTTGTTTAGTAGGCCAAAATTTTAACAGGAATATTGGATCAAATTTACTAAGTCTATGTTTGGTTAATTGTAAAATATTACTGGGAATCTGATGTGATTTTACAAAAATAACCCTACTTTCATTATTTTCTTCAAGCAGGATAAGGTTTTCTACACAAAGATTTTGAGATCTGGGTTTTCTTCACCCATCTTGTTCAAACACGATTTGCTCTAGAGTACAACAAGCTATTGTACATCTGGATAATCATTTTAAAAACCAACAATTAGCAATTCCAATAAAAGTGTTTCAGCAATGAACACTAAATGAACTATGAATGCACCATTCTAAATTGACAGTGAAAGACGACATGTATGGTTGGCTAGAGAAAAACATGAGAAAATGAACCAGATTGCTCCACAAAAATAGAAAAAGAAGAAGAGCAGGAAAAGGGTGGTGGGGTATGGAGACGAAGTCGGGTTGCTTGGTAAGTAGAAGAAGGAAGGGGAAGGGGCAATGAAGGACGAGGAAAAGAGGAAGGGAGGAAGAGATGAAGGTTTGAAGGTGAAGGGAAAGAAAGAGAAGAGGATGAAGCTGAGGCTAAGAGAAGCATTCTTATTCTTCTTCTTCCTCTTCACAGTCACAGAGCTACGTTGAGAGGAGTGAACCAGGTGCTTTATGGTGGAGTAATCATCATTCCCAGTACAATACAGGAATAGGTTTACAAGACGGTTATTTTAGTCAGCTTTTTTGTGTGCCATTTTCCATTTTCCCGGTAATCCAAGCATACCACCCAAAGGGTGGTATTCTTGGATGGTATTTTCAATCACAATTTGCTCACAAAACAAAATTCCGGAATTTTTTTCAGAAATTCTATACCAAACATGGATAAATAGGATTACCACCCTCACTTTCCCAGGAATCTCAAAATAAACCCTCTACCAAACCCCCCCTTATAGTGTATCCGAATTTCCCAATCACAACCCAACAATCCAGATAGGCCATTTTCTCTAGTTTTATCCACCGAGCCAAATTAAAACTAAACTTATTAAGGTAAAATTGTAATTTAGTATAATTTTAAAGGGCAATAGAATTCTTATGTTGCAGATGATGACATTTTTTCCTGCAGAAACAATCAAGTGGAGGTCCCACATGGAAGAAAAATAAAAAATAAAAACAAAAAAACATGCGACGCTAATTTTGAAGAGAGAGCTGGAGAAAAAATTTGGATTCCTACAGCATAAGATTTGATTTTCCCAATTTTAAATCATGGAGTGATAATAATACACTGTCTTATCATGGAGTGATTTTAAATCAATGAGGTTTCTACATCTTATCAAAACCAAAATAAGTAATTCCATTGCAAACAAAGGAAAACAATCCACATATGACCAGAAGGAGCATTGAAATGTACACAAATGTTTAGAGAGGAAACCAATTTTATTTTTAACAGAATACTAGCAGCCAAGTCTCCCATTACTAATCCAATTTAAAGTTTAACGATGGTAGGCTTGTAGTCAATGACAATCACTTTCTCCAAGGAGGGAAGGAGCAAATTTGCATATTCAACATGGGCAGGGTGAGCTACATACTCTGCAACAGCTTCCGTACTCTCAAAGGTTGATTCAAATATATGAGTAAAACCTTGATGCAGGTTTTCAGCACTTACATCCTTGCCCCTACAATACATAATAAACATGGAAGGATAATAGAAATGTTTTAATCAAGCCACTCTACAAGGGGTCTATCTGCAAATGTTTAGAAAGTAAGAAGCAATAGTTGATTGACATTTCTCAAAGCACCTACTTAAGTTCCATCTTTGCTAGCATGACAACAACATCAACATCAACAACACCTTTATCCCAAATTAATTGGGGTCGGTGGTAGATGAACCCACAGGAAAGATACAAAACGGTTGAAAAAAAAAATAAAAATAAATAAATATAAAATAAGATAAAACAAAATAACAATATATGTATATATAAATAAATAAAAGTAAAAAAGAAAGGGACAAGAAGAAGTGGGGGAAATGAAGGGGAAAAGGACTAAAAAGAGACCATCTAGAACATAGGAATAACAGCGGGTCTAACCCTCCACCATACTTATAGCTTTGCTAGCATGACAACACATAGTTTTAATTATAATTCAAATTTATATTCCATTAGGCCTTACCTGAGCCATTAAAACTGTTAAAAGTGTGCCAACATTGTTAGCCACGAGAAACTTACATAAAATATGGAAAGCCTTCAAGAGGGGGGAAACTTCAGAATAGTTGTGGCTTAACACTAGCACCTAAGGCTATTTGGCATGCAAAACCACATATATGACAAACATTGTCTACTGCCAATTTAAATAATTAGCATGTACCTTGACACATGAAAAATGTGAAAAATTTCCTGCAGGGCTACGAAGTCACTTCCATCTTATTGATAATATTAATGGTTCTCAAAAGGCAATGTCATTCACAAACAAATTTGAGTAGTAGTGAGATCAAACCAAGAGAAAGGAAGAAGACAAAAAACAGCCATTTTGCTTTCAAAATAACTCCTCTCATCCAATCTAATGTCAATACCCTTTAAAAATAATATCCTTGTTAATGAGAAAAGGCAATTAACAAATAGTCAGTTATACACAATGAACCCTATGAAAAATTTTTTTTTTATAGAAAATAATCTTTTCAGGTTGCAGATCACGGAAGCTAATACCATCATCACAAATTCACAATGACAACCCACATCTTAGTCATCCATTTCACTAGTCTATCTCACACTTACTAATATCATACTAACTTGTATAAATTACAAATAACAAAAGATCCTAAAATGCAGAAAAGCATACATCTTGATCTGAGAACCCTGTTTAGGAATCTCAGCAAAATTCAGACAGTAACAATTCCGATTGTGAATACTATAAGCAGTGTCCAGTGAACCAAAGTGATGTCTATATTAAATAATATTGGAAAGAAACCCAATTAATGTTTCACTGATTCTGCTTATCTCTATTTAGAACGCACTCATCAGCTAACCTAGGCAACCCAATTTTAATGAATTTATAAAAAATTAAATTTTTTTGGTCAAATGGGTCCATTTTTTTGCCCTGACCTAAGTGGGTAGTTGAATTGCAAGAAAACAAAGACATAAAGAAGAAAGAGATAGAATGAAAGGGGTACCATTGGAAAGACTTCATGGGAGGGACGAGATTGACGAGATTGGCATAACTCTTTATGAGTTCCTCAATCTGTTGTGGAGTGATGTCATCCTTGAACTTTCCAAGGACTATGTGCTTCACTGTTCCTTTTGCTTCCTCCATCTTTCTTCTCCTTTCCCAACCTTGTCTCTTTTTTCTCTTCTTTCTTTGTCCCTCTCACTCTTCTAATTTCTAGATCTGTATAGACTATAGTATATGACTATATGTTAGGTGAGCTGGAAAAGGAGCATTGACGTTAATTAAAATTCTTTTTAAATGTAGTTTTTGGTTAACCCTGCTTAAAACAGTAGTTATTATATTTCATTAAACTATCTTAAGTATTTTTTAAAAATTAAATGCTTTTTTTTAACTTTTAAAGTATTAAATCTTTTTTTATTAGGACCTATTTTGGCTGACTACACCCTGAAATGTAATGTATTCAGTATATGTAAAAGGGAAATACTTTTTTTACGTAGAAAAATAATTATTTCATGTTGTAGAAATAAAATTATAAGTGGGATCCACATGTAAGAAAAAAAAAAGAGTGATAAGACTCACCCCTCTTTTGTGTGGGTAGAAAAATTATTTCTCTCATGTAAAATGAGATAAATATAACCTACTTAAAATCTGACAATTAAAAAATGTGGAAAATTAAAAAACAGTGAAAACAAAACAAGCAGTTAGCAGTTACACATTGTTTGTTGTCCTTCTTCTGTATGTTTTCTCTTTTGCAATTTTCTTATAATTTCAAGTTGAAGCTGAAAAGGGATGACATTGAATTGTTTCAGGTTGAAGGGACTGTGTTCTGCACAGATGCTAATGGAGCACTCGTTGATATCACTGCAAAGTCTTCGGCATATATGACCCCACAAGAGATGCATCCACAGAGTTAAGCATGTGGAAGAAGCAGCCATAGTTATTGGGTTGAGGGAGGAGTTTTTAATCATTGGTGAAAATGAAGCAGATGATGGCTTGATCTTGAGTTTAAGGGCTACCCAGTACGACTTTGCATGGGAACGTTGTAGACAACTTCAAGCAGAAGACGTTGTCAAGGGTAAGGTGGGTTTTCCCTGCTATGAATTTAGTTCAAGATTTAGCATAAGTTGAGTGGATTTCAAATTTCAAAGTAGTCATGAAAGGAAAAGCAACCCTCTACCAAGTGAAGCATGACAAAAACTATTCCTGTTATCCCTGCAATTCAGTGGTTAATTTGATCTTAAAATTACATTAACTGGTTCTTCTTGTCTGTCATAACTCATATCAATGCACTTTGTGTGGCAAGTTGTTGGTGCAAACAAAGGTGGAGTGGTGGCAGAGGTGGAAGGCCTTAGAGGGTTTGTTCCATTCTCACAGATATCAACATTTAGCACTTAAGCTATATTGACATTTATGAACTTGAATAAGGTTTAAACTCGCTGTTTGTCAAGAGTTTCAAAACATGGGGTGGGGAACTGGCAATCAGATGATGATCACTTGAACTGCATCTAATTGTGTGTTTTACCAATGAATGTATATTGCAAATTATTAATGCAACATATCATGTTACTGTACGAAGAATGCCATAGCCGTAATAATTTTTGGTATACAGGCTTGTGAACTTCAAAAATATCATCTAATGTTCTTATCAATGTTGAAATTGAGTCATGCAATTTTCCTAACTGAACTTGTATGCTTCTACAAGTTCTAAAGTAGATTATTCTGGGGGTGAAAGAAAGTATCTTAACATGTTCATTTCTTTCTTTCATCTAGCTTCCTAATCCTAAGACATTGAGTTTAAATTTTCTTATAATTTTGGCAACCAACTTAAATTCTTCTCCTTTTGCTTATTTATTATCTTCTCAGAAATCAACTGGAGAAGAGCTAATTGAGAGAGAGCTTCCTCTTAAGTTTGTGGAGGTAGTAGATGAGGAACAATCTAGACTTGTCCTCAGTAACCGCAAGGCCATGGCTAACAGACAGGCACAGCTAGAAATTGGATCAGTAGTTAGTGACTCTGTTCAAAGCCTTAAGACATGGTGCCTTCATTGACATTGGTGGAATTAATGGCCTTCTTCATGTCAGTCAGATCAATCAAGACCGTGTAGAATACCAATGCCTTCATGATCCGCAATCCAAAGCTCGTCTTTGAGAAGGTGTTTTTCGAAGAAATACTCTTGAAAATTTAACCGCATTTGGTTAAGTATAATTTTTTTTTTTCTAGGAAATTACGATTTCTAGGAATATGGTGGAAAAGTATAAAGTTACCAAAAAATTGTTTGGTAGGCTAAAATATTACCGGAATTTTGTCCCCAAAAAAGTGTAAATTTTTTCCAAACACCTGAGATTTCCTTTGGTGGTATTCTTGGATGATATTTTGAAAAAAAATTATACACAAAACAAAATTCCGCAAAATTCAGACTCCTATGAAAATTTTCAAAACTTTATATCAAATATAGAAAAATAGGATTACCACTATCACTTTCCGAGAAATCTCAAAAATTCCCTCCTACCAAACAGCCTCTGAGTTGTTATATATGTAAATTATAAGTGTAGAATATGAATGACTTTCATCAGTCTCAATTGTTTTCCACTTACTACCTTTTTAGCTATCATATGTCTTGGTTTGACATCCTATAGGAAGCTAAAAAATGGGCTTCCTTCCCTTTTAGTTCAGTTATTTGTTTTTCATCTACTAAACCCTTTTCATTAGCATTGGCATTTTTTGAAGGAGAAAGCACACATGTTATTCTGAATCTACTTCCAGCGATTAGCAATTTATCTTGGGGCTTGGTATCTTATTTTAATCACCTTATTTGGTATCTATTTGCTTATTAAAAGTTCAAAATTTTCATAGTACATGTTGAGAGGCATGGTGTTTGTTCATTTGATGGACCTATGTAAACCTTATACTTTGATTCGCAGAGTGGATTAACTCTCAGTGGTGATGGGATTGAGAATTGCGCGGTCTTTTTTTCTTTTTTTTTCTTGGGGTACATTGTTTTGAAACTGCTTGTAACTATCAAATCTTAATGCAGAACGATGTCTTGTTGTCATTGTATTATTGTATGTTAATCAGATAGAATTATTAATATTACCATTATACTAAGAATGTTCCTTTCGTTTCACCAAGGAAGTATATGTTCATTGTTTTGTACCTACCTGAGCAAACTACCTAAACACTGCTACGTCTTCGTAACATAATTCCAGTATTGCGGTTAAAACAATAAAGTTCCAATTGCATCAAAATCTGGTAAATGCACCTGAAATTAGATAAGAAGGTAGGACATGCTATCTGTGTGGCTTTTAACTAGAATGATGCGGTTTATTAAACTGTATATTAAAAGGGAGAAAAAAATATCTACCTTATTTAAGCATGAATCAATCGTGTAGGAATGTAACAGTTATGTATTGTTGTCGTTAACATGTAAACTTAAACTCCTTTAGATTAATATTGTCAAACCCGTAATTTGCGAATGAATACGGTTAATGATATGACACCGTTTAAATGCACTGCGAGTAATAAGAATACAACTATTAAGAGCTTTTAAGATATCCAAGTGAACGTGGACTGTTTGTAACTCAAACTTTCAAGTAATTGTATTAATGTTATTTTAAGTAATTTCAAGAAACATAATGATTAAAATTCTCTTGAACAAATGTTTGTCATAAAAAATAAACTTTAGAACGTTACAATGAAGAATATGTAAGCTTTTCTTTTCTTTGAGGATTAATAAGGTACATCTTATTTCACTCACTACTCTTAAGCCCCATTTGCCGTATAAAATTGGAATACCATCTTCAATCTAACTACAACATTTAAATTTTCATATAAACATAACCATAAATCTTTCAAGATATTTATCTTGATTTTAATTTCATCCTGTTAACTATTTAAAATTCCATTAATTCAGAAAAAGTCTCAAACGCAGTCGCATCATGTTTTTTTAGCGTCAAATGGTAGTGGAGCGAGGATAGCAACATTAGTAGCAATTTTTCCTTCAGATACAAATTAACAAAATATCCCAGTGGAGTTTTGTTTTAGTGATCATAGAAAACTATCAGTAAAACCCCTGGGAGAGGGTGAACTTTACAAAATCAATTCATATTTTAGATATTTACATTTACACAAGACACAAATTGATAATCATGATAAATAATACACACGCGCGCGCGCACGTGCACTAGGTATTTTTGTTCTTCATTCCATACCATCCGATTATTTGTCGTCTCCAATGCCACTCTGACAACTGTCTATCGGAGAGTCATTCTCCACCGGTAGTATCAAACCCAAAGATACCGTTAATTCCAACGTCTCCTCTTAACTTAAATCAAAGCCAGCATCGGCATTTATGGCATACAGTAATTTGGTTTCCAATTGCTCCTTACTGTAACATGTTTATCAGGGAAAATAGTTTTAAAACTAGGCAAAAATTGATTCAACAATGATAACAGGAAGCAAGACAACCAAAAGAGACGAGATAATATGACAAGTTAAAATAACATCCCAAATCCAAACGCACGGTTTCAAGAAGTTCAAAATAACAAATTAAGCTGCGTATATACGACTATGTAAAGAAAGATGGCTCAAAAAGCGTCTGTTTTCACGATCATAATAATAGACTTGAGATCAATGATCATTCTAGGTGAAATAGTAACACGGAAATCATAAAGCACACACCTATTCTTCCCTTTCTTGAAAAAATGCAGAAAAACGTGGCATACGCAATGTATGAACTAAAATTGACACAAATGAAGCCTGTATGGAAATTTAAAGAATATTATTCAGAAGGGATGAAAATTTGTTCATGTTAAGTATATCCAGATGCTGACTATGCAGCATCAGTTATTGATAGAAGGTCAACCTTTAGTTACTCTATGTTCTTGTGTGGAAATCTAGTTTCGGCAACGGCCGAAAGAGTTTATGAGCTACTATGGATGAAGATTATATTGGATGATATGAAGATAAAATATGAAACTCCTGTGAAGTTATTCAGTGACAACAAATTAGCTATCAACATTGCCCATAATCTGGTTCGTGGCAGAACTAAACAGACCGGCATCTCATACAGGAGAAACAAGATAGTGAATTGATCAAATTGATCAACTTAACTTATGTTTCTTCAGAGGATCAGCTAGCATGTGCGTTAACCTAAAGGACTTCCTTCAAAGAGGTTGGCAAGCTCGGAATAATATTATATGCATTCACCAGCTCGAAGGGAGCATTGTGATAAATCTCACCTCATTCCAGCACATTTCACCACATAATATTCTCTATAAATCATTGTAACCATTGTAAAACATTTTGTTGTCATAGTTTAGTCATTATAGTAGAAAAATAACCATTTAGTTAGGTCTATATATTAGAATGAACCCATGGACAATATCATTTCAGAAATAATATTCAGTATTTTCCCATTCAAGTAATATTATTATTAATGTAAAAATGCCCCATCGTTCCTAAGATCAAATCTACTAAGCATAAATCTACTAAGCAGTAACGAAACAAATTTAAAGAATTTCAAGCTATGTACCATTCTCTCTCCCCCTAATAATTTTAGTTTCAAACATAAACCATACAATCAAAAACCACTTCCCGTTAAACTCAACTAGCGAGTGTGGAGTGGATGTAATCCTTGTACGCAGTCTTACTCTTGCATAATTGCAAAGAGGCTGTTTCCTGGATTCGAACCCATGACCTTTCAGTCATGAAAGAACAGTTTTACCACTGTTCTGGTTCACCCCCTTTACATAAACCATACAATCATTGCTCATTATTGTTCACTGACGGAACAGAATTTCTCATTATTCATGTCAGCATTACCAGTTCAGATATCTTCAACTATGGCCCTTTGCATTTTCTACAACAGTAACTACAAAACAATTCCATGTCAGCTTTGCAAAGGTAAACTAGCCTAGGACAAACCTTCTATAAGGCGGAAGCTTTAGTAGATTCATACAAGTAGCTGATGTCGGTAATCGATCAAGAGATTCCTCAGAAGCATTACCAGCAGCCCTACAAGAGACATCAGACAATTCCACTCTGTCATCCTTGTCTTCTAAATATACAAAGACATAGAAGGAAAAGAAAACAATTTGAGTAATATTTTTGAAAAACAAAAATCAGAACATAATTGCTGTAGCAGCATTCACCTTTGTATGCATAGCAAAGGTTCAAGATATCGAAAACCAAGCAATGGCCCACGAGAGCAACCTGTCACAAACCTGTAAAGATAACAATTTTATTATCCATATTGAGATCTGTCGTGTAAAAGGGATACTAAATTCTATATCTATGCATATCTTACTTCAAAAATTTCTTCCTGTTTTCCAATGAAAAGCCTTTGAGAACTTCCCAGAACATCTCAATCACATAATGCTCCTATCAGAAGAAATCACATGTTAGAATTCTGTAGTGTCAATAAGAACAAAGCTTTTTTAAGGCCAATGGGGTGTGTGGCCCTTCTCATCAGAACATCAAACATTGAGACTCTGCAACGATATTTAGACTGAATGGCAAAAGTAAAAATGAATACTACAAGATCCACAAATCCTCCTCAAGTTGCAGTTTAACATGAAGCAACTAAAGCTTTTAATTGTTCCTCAAGTTCTTTCTTTTGCTTTCCCCAGTAATCAGCTAATATCATAGATTTGACCCAATTTCATATTTCCAGCATATAATAATAAGCAATAATGGAAAAAGAAAATTAAAAACCATATACCAAATGATTTTTAAATAGCCTAATTAAATATTCAAACATAAATTAGATAACATCAAAGATCGAGGCTGAAGATCAATCTAGGAAAGCTGAAAAATTATGGTATCATTTGAATATTTCCTGCTAAGGCATTACTGACTAAATCCACATAAATGCCAAAGAGGGCTTACACTATGATAGCCTCCTGCATAGTTTGTATGCAGCCTCAAATCATCAAAATCCAAGCTGTCAATTGAACCTGATATCAGAAGCTGTGGAAAACAATAATGTCAAGCAAGTTTAAATCCCATTAAGAAGCAGCTACAGATGTTAACATTCTTTTAGAGAGAAAACTACTTGAAGATCACACCAAAAAAAATGACAATAAGGAACACAAAAGAGTGGGATAAGGCTTCCATGTCACTGCAATAACTAAGGATCATTAGGAACATAATTTGCAACTAAAGATAAAATTCAGTTATGTGCCTTTCTAGCAACGAGAAAGTTAGATAATTACATTTAGGAGAAAATGACAAGCATCCAGTGATTGAATACATCCTTAACATCACCGTGCAAGAGCAAGTATTAAAACCAACAATATGATGGAAAAAGAGAAAAGCATAGCTTTCAAGACCCGAAAGTGGACAAGATTATGAAAAAAACCTGAAGTTCATGCTCATTAAAGATATCAATCCAATCCTTCTGAATAAGTTGCTGAAATCCCCTCAAGAAATGAGAACTTTGTTGGCGTATCTGAAAGCATAATTTATTTATTTTTATAAAGTAATGAAAATGAATTGATTTGTAGTACAAGATGCAATCCAAATTAAAACAAAAACATTACCTGAAAATTCAAGCGGTGATTGGCGACAAGATGAATAAAAGTAATGACATTCTCATTAGTGACACGTAGGTTCCTTCCTCCAGGAAGCAGTTCCTCCTCTGTTTGCTCGCCATATTCATTATTTACCATAACAAAGTATAGTTCCAACTCCGAAATATCACCATCATAATGCTGTTCATAAAAACAAATTAAAGGGGCAAAAATTGAGTCATTCAAGAAAATAGAGGATGTCCCACAAAGAAATCTACCACCTTTAAAAACCATATAAAACCCCCAGCCCAAACCCAAAGTCCATACGTGAATACTATTTAATTGCAATGCAAAAACACATTACTTGTTTCAAATGACATCCAAAGTGTTTAATGTTGTACCAAAAAATAAATGAATATAAATAAAAACAAAAAAAGACGAAAAACGAAAAAACAAAAAACACTTTGAATAAAAAAACTAAACCCTAACTAGAAGGAGGAGGGGGGGGGAGGGGGGGGAGGGGGGGGGGACTAACAAGCTCATATTGAACTTTTTTAAGCCTTGATTACAGAATCCAATATTCAGAAATGGAATTGTATGTGTAAAATGAAGTCAATAAATAGTCAGAACTCAATACAAAAAGACCCACATGGATTAATAAAGGCTAAAATGAGATACCCGTAAATAATTCGTTGTTTATCCCAATGTTAGAGAGATAGAAACATTAATAAGTTTCTTGTGAACTGCAATAGCTAATATTTAGTAATATATACATGTCAATATGCATATTAAATTTGTGTTGTGTTATTATTAAAATAGTTTTCTTTAACTTATCCATATATATGTATTAGTAAGATAATTATTTCTCTCTTTATTTTTTTAAATGTAATCTGATTCAAATGCCAGTTAAACGGTCAAACCATGAACTGGTAGTCTTACCTATTTGATGAACAGCCTGGTTTTTAAAACACTGGATGTACAACTCAACAAATCACAATGATAAACATAGTAAAATTACCATGAGTGGCCGCATCAAACATTTGATTTATAATGCATGAAATCCTATCTTATTCCTAAGAAAGTAGCGGCAGTAAGTTGACTTCCAATAAGGAGAGACATTTAAGTTATACATTTTTTTCTTATTGACTCCGACATATATGTTAAAAAGAATAAGAGTTGGCATATGACTGTGTCCAATGCAAGTAGACCAAAGCCAAAGAAGTGGCATTACCTTGAGAAAAATAAGATGACGATATAGTTCTGGGTCCAAGGAAGGCAAGTCATTCAAATAGTTGTACCTGATATAAGGGAAACTAAAGGTGTAAGAAAGCAAGAAATATAGCATACTCTTATAGCATACCAGTCTAACACATTAAAGGACTTCCACAAATTCAGAAAAGACTCATTTGCTACAATCTCTTTCCAAAAAATAGTAAATCTAAGTACAACACTTTGGCAATTCTTTTTTTTTTTTTTAATATTTTGACCTAACAAATTGAATTAAAAAATATTTAATCCATGAAAATCACTTCAATAAAGGGGAAAAAGGAAGAATAGCTTGCTTACTAGAGTGCACACCACACAAATCATTTAATATGCTATCCTATCTGAATTAAACTTTAAAAAAAAAGTAAGTTTGTTCCAGATTTTAAGAAATAAGTAACAATGACACATTTGTATTGATTAGTAAGTGTACAAGTTTAATTAATTTCTACAAAAATACAATTTATCCACCTCCAGCTACATTTATATAAATGGCAATGCTACCGAGTCACATTTGTGAATCTCACATTAGTAAAGAGCAGCAGTAAGCAAGGAAAGAAAAACATAAAAATCCAGGATTTGAGCATTAAACAGTAAACACATTCAATTTAAATGAACAAACTACCTAAAGCAGAGCAAAAGACTCCTTCGGCCTTACTTTTGTTTCAATTTGCTCAAGAAGAATGTGGCAAATGGTACATCGACCAGGATTCCTTCAAACATAGCCTGCACAAGTAAGTAGTAACTGAAACACTGTCCCGATTAAGCGTAACCACAATAGGAAAAGAATGTAGACCAATTCAAACCATGTGAGTATGTGACAAAGAAGACAGAACAGCATTTGTAGTAGATTCATTCATTCAATGCAAAGCACTTTATTAAAGAGACAAATTAAAAAGGGAAGGGAGGAGGAGGGGGTACCTTTGCAAGAAGAGTACCAAGAAAGTGAAAAAATTGGAAATGTTGTTCATGTATCATTCCTGATCCAGGATTAGGATAAAGCAGGTGATCTGCTGTTTCCTGGATGTCGGCATGCCAAGAATCAGTAAATCATAAGGTAAAAATATAAGGATGACAAGGGAAGGATTATAAACTGAAGTAACATTCAATCACTCTACCTACCCAATTGCAACCATATTTTGATTCTCAAATACTCAAATATCGAATTTGGTAACATTGGATACTGTGTTGAAAATAACCTTCATATCAAATACAAATAATAGCATGATATTCATATTACCTTAAATAATCCATACTGTACATCAAACGCAGCACGTGCAATGTTCTCCATGAAATCTTTGAATATTCCACCGCCATCAATTCCAGCTTCTTCAACTCCAAATTCATTGACAAAAGTCACACGAATCTACAAGACAGCAAAAAGTAATCCCTCTTGCATAAAAGGAGGACTTACTAATTCTAGTTCCCCTAAAGACCAGAAAGTAGGGAATGATTAATAAATATGGCAATGAGCCTTGAAAAGGGTTTTACCAATCCTCGAAGATTATCTTCTGACAACTGACTCATTTGATTATAAGCATCTTCCAAAATACGGTCTCGTTTGATTCTGAACCGGTTTCTAGTCAATACTGCATGAGATCCATGTCTTTGCCTAGCTGCAACTAGTTGAGACTGACGAAACAATAAATAGATTATAGTCACTGTAAACTAATATATGAATGGACCAGTGACATTATGATAAGCAGAAACTCCAAAAAATTGCTGACAGCTATCTATTGTAAGTACATGATACAAAGATAACAAGTATCAAAATCAAAACTAAACAGTGAGATTCTTACAGAGAATATTTTAACCCTGCTTGTAAATGGTATCAAGAAAGGGGCCTGCTTCAAAATTTCATTTGCTCGTGTATGCTCCATTAAAGCCTGTGGAAAAAGGATTATAAAAATAAGAAATTAAGTTTCTATTCATATAACCTTGAAAATCAATGATGGAGAGAATACCTGAGAGATAAAGAAGTCATTCACCCCATCAGCATGGAAGTCACTGGGGGAAGTAAATTGCCGCCTGTTGTTCCAATCTTGCAGCTATGGAAGAATTTCAAAATGCAAGTTAGAAACATGATAAAGGAAGACCAATTCACATCATATGGCTATTGGTGGAAAATAAATATGCATTCCTCTTCCGAGTAACAAATACAAAGGATCTTGTAATACAGAGATTAGAAAGTAAGGAAAACCTCAATATCCTTTTACTTATTTGATATGTAAAGAACCAATTCAATTCAAAAGCTTAAGCTGTTGGGTGAGGCTACATTAACGGTTTTATTTCTCTAACACGCCCCTTCATACGACAGCCCACTGAGCTTGAAGAGTAGACAATGCACAGGCCCACCTACCTGTACTTAGAAACTCCACAATGCTTAATTGATTATTAATTAAATGGGGGGCGGTGAGGATTGAACCCGTGACACCGAGGCTCTGATACCATGTAAAAAACTAATTCAATCCAAAAGCTTAAGCTGTTGAGTAAGGCTACATTAACGGTTTTATACTTCTCGAACATGATAGAAAAAATATCTTATTAGGGAGAAAAGAGTGAAAGTAGAACTAGAGATATAAGATAACCCCCAAAACAGAATAAGGAAGAAACAAAAAAGGAAAAACAAGGAACAAAAACTGAAGCAAAAGCTGCCCATTCTCTCTGCATTAGAAATAGAAATTCCTCTGAAACACTCCTGAGCATAAAAACAAAAAAGCCATAAAAACAAACCAATTCTAAAGCAAAACCCTAAGAGAATGCCCTTAGAGATATAAAAAAATATAGAATATCATGATATTTTCCTACTGAGATGTAACAGGAAACATGAAATAAGATATACAACATGTAGACTGTTTCTACCTGGGAGAGAAGCTCAGAGACAACAACGCTAACCCTCTGTTGAATGGCTTGAACAGACTGCCTCTTACTAGCGGAACTAACTGGAACAGATTTCACCGAATTAGCAGATGTGGTATGATTCACCCACAGTAGCTGCCACAGAGCCTGTGGAAACAGAAAAATTACCCAGAATTAATTGTCACTGCAAATAAGCTCCCACTTGTATTCAGAGTTTCTGCAGAAACCATGAGCATGGTCAAGGCTACCTATTTTACAAAAATGTAACATACCCTAGTTCTTTGGACTCATATATACTAGTGGCATACAACCTTGCAAAGATTCAACACACCTTATTTAGGTCATACTTAACTCTATCCATCTTTTTTTCTAAGGAGTTAAACCACAAAACTCTCAATAATTTTTCCTACAAAAACAGATCATAAAACACCTTACCTGTCTCAATATAATGATAAGGCTTCTAATATCCTTCAGTGATAGTGGTTTCTCCTGCTCGTAAAATTCTTCATTATCAACTATCATAAGCATGTGTCTGATAAGAGAAAAATGGGATATAGTATACTTAAGTCATCAAGATCAAATAGAATATGTTTAATGTTGAAAAAAAAGGCAACCTTGAGCAGAGAGAGAACATTTCTTGCATCCATTCAAGAATTTATTAAACAAGATAATAGTACAAAACAATCTTACTTGTAGACCGGACAGAACACAGCCAGAGGTAACAGCCAACCAGGTGCATCACCCGAGAGGTATGATAACCACTCAGACAAAGATGACCATTTTTTATTCTCGTGGCACCGCTTCATAAAATTCCAAAGCATTGGAACAAGTTCAGTTCTGTAAGCAAGCACAGTCATAATCCGTTCAAGTGGCAGTTTGCTGAAGGTAACATATAAAAACCAACAAACCGCCCCAACAGCTGAAACCTCTCTATCATCTGGTGCATAATCTGAACCACTGACAGATGAAATCTCTTTAAATAGTATATTTGTCTGCACATGTCAAGAAGTAAACATTCTCAATCAATTTTTAGAAAAAATGATATAGAAAATTTACCAATCAGATGACATTTTAGATACAAATGTCATTTGTAAGATGGTATACCAGTTGCAGAAGGAAGCGAGGATTTATGCCATTATAAATTTGCTGCTCCAATTTCCTATCTAAAGCTACTTCCGTGACTTCATCATTTCCAATTATGTCATCCTCAACAATCATAGAACCTGACATTAACGCTCAAAAGCTTAAGAGGAAACAGTAAGGAGGGAAAACCATCCCGCTTTATTAAAAAATGATCAATTTAAAAACCATAAAAATGTATTTCAGAATTTGATGAAGTAACTAAGCACGATACCATGTTATGTGCAGGTCAAATTCAGAAACAATATTGTAGGTTTATTTGTTTGGGGTTCTTGGTGAACAATGGGCATGTTCTTCCACTTTAGACTTAGGAGAAGTTTCTCATCATACACTTAAAAAAAAAAATTGTCCGGAATGAGGAGGCTGTGACATTATGACAGTGCACAGTTTTAGCAGTTCTCTAATATATTTGGTTGGAGAAGGGTGCCTGCATTTACAATGAGTCTACCATGAAATTTATTTTGGGATAGACTTGGGCTTGTTCTGCCCATGGTTGTATCAATGGAGCTTATATAACTGACATGAAAAGAGATTTGACTGTTTTGTTGCATTTTTGGGCCACTTTGGCTAGCAGTTCTTCTTTCCATTTTTTCAGTAGGACTATTCATCTTTCCCTGGATGTATTTTCCTGTTTTTCTTTCTATTAATACATTCTTTTATACCAAAATAAAAATTACGATGGTATTCTTCAGTAAAAGTAAAATCTAAAATTAAAAATGTAAAATAAAATCGAGCATATTATAAGAAAGCATACCATCTATACTATTGGATGTTTTCACAGATGGGAGTGGCTCGAGCAAAAACGTAGTAACAGCAGCAAGGTCTATGGCCTGAATGAGAACAAACAGAAATCAAATTAAAAATTGAGTTCATGAGCCAAAGTTTGAAGCTTCAATTGCATGCTTGCTTCAAATAATTTAAACCGCCACCCCAACAAACAAAAAAAGATTCACTTTAAATGTCAAATCTAAAGAAAAAGCTCTATTTAAATGATCTAGAATGTAAAAAAGTGAATCCTTTTTTGTTTGTTAAAAAAGTGTCAGAATACTAGTCCACAGCTCTAAATTCATTAGAACGCAAATCTAGATTCATTAGCATATTTTGTACATGTTAGAATATTAGCCAACTATGGTTATGATTATGGGTAATAATTGATATTAATTAGCTCTTTATTCTGTAATTAGTCCTTGATTAGCTCATGTACTAAATGCACTCAAAGTACCAAAAAGATGGACTAAGTGTAAGTAATGCATATGCACTTTCTTTCAAACACTCATTGTTTCTATAAGAAATAATAGATAGATCAAACTTCCATGACTTGTTCAATATGTAAAGCCTCAAGGCCCTAACCCAGCATCCCTGTAAATCTTTTCCCCCTAATGATCATTCAACATTTAGTGAAAAAAAAATTTGTAAGTCTGACCCAACCACAACAATAAGTACACAAAAGTTAGCAAAAAGAAGAAAAAAGGATGCAAAAGCTGGTCATTTTAGCATTGCCTCTGCGTTGTCCTTTGAGAATTGCTAGAATATTAGAATGAAAGGACAATCATAAGTTCTACATTATATTTTTATTACTGTAACTTGATGCACACAAACAATACTGAGCTAGCATGAGAAAAACTCTTCATGACACTCAACGATTCCTCTTTAAAAGATACTTATAAATTGACATTTTGTCAAGAAAAGCACTTTTTTGTCCAAAATTTGTGTAACACGTGTCCTATATATACGGTTGGTCAGTCACATTTATAAATGGCAGAAAAGAAAAGCATATTATCAAGATTTGAAGAATTCCATGAGAAGACAAAAAGATTTTGGAATAATTAAGAAGATTTTATAGAAGTTGTGACAAAGTCAATACAAGATGTGGGCTCCTACAGATTGCAATTACCCTTTCTATAAATTGTAACAAATTCTAAGTTAAACTTTCACCCACAACCACAGTTAAGAGTGTTAGTGTTAATAGTGTAGAAGTCCCGCATTGAGTGTGTCTCTTTGTATTCTTCAATTGGTTTGCTATATAATAGCACCAATGTTGTGTAGTTTAATACAACAAGGATTACTATCATTTCCTCTTGTATCTATGAGATTTAACATGATATCAGAGCCTAACAAGAGGAATCTTAATCCGTTTAACTTAGTTCTATTTTCCATAATTTCAATATGGTTATAGAGAGATATCACCCTCCTTGAGGGATTCCCGTTTCTTTTTCGGGTTTTTCTTAGTATGCTCTGTGACTGCAGCTTAGACTGATCTGTCACATCAGAAAAGAATGATCCTTGGGAAGTTGTTGGGTTGACCACCGTTGTCGTTGACCGACTACCGTTGACCGCGTCGTCCACCGTTGACAGCCTTCTCCGGCGACTTTTCCGGTGACTTTTGATTTTCCGGCGACTTTTTCGGCGATCCACCACCGTCTCCGACGAACCACCGCGAAGCTTTGTTTTTCTTTAATCTTCTTTCTTCCCAAGATGGAGTATTTATACTATTCATCATCCATCTTGAGGGGGAGCACTGTCCAAGTTGCTGATGTTGTCTCCGCTAATGTTAATTCCAACACCGAAGTTCCTCTTGAGGGGGAGCACTGTCCATGTTGCTGATGGTCATTCCAGCATAATTATCTTTGCCGATGATAATTCCGACACTGTTTAGAAGTTCCTCTTAAGGGGGAGCACTGTCCATGTTGCTGATGGTCATTCCAGCACAATTGTCTTTGCCGATGATAATTCTGGCACTGTTTAGAAGTTCCTCTTGAGGGGGAGCACTGTCCATGTTGCTGATGGCCATTCCAGCACAATTGTCTTTGGCGATGATCATTTCGCAATCTTCCATGTTGATATTCATTTCGACGCCATTTTTAGCACATTGTTGATTTTTGGTTTCTCATTTAGGAGATTTATTTTGATGTTATGTTACTTGGTCTTTCTTGTAATAAGCTTGTAGCATAGTCAAGGGGAAACCACGGCTGCTCACCAACTGTTAAATGAAATGTCTGAGAGGGATCTTGATACTGATGTCCTGGTCAGCTCAGTTGTCTTTGCCGATAATAATTCTGGCACCATCCATGCTCTGATGTCCATTCCAGCACTGTCTCTTTATCAGCTCTTCAGACTGATGGTCATTCCAGTTGATTTGTTGTACTTAGTCATTTCATTTCGTTGATGTAGCATTGTTGTTTTTTGGTTCCTAATGGGAGTATTATTTATGTATCAAGCTTGTAGCATATGATCTATATGCTACAGCTTGAGGGGGAGTGTTAAGAGTGTTAGTGTTAATAGTGAAGAAGTCCCACATTGAGTGTGTCTCTTTGTATTCTTCAATTGGTTTGCTATATAATAGCACCAATGTTGTGTAGTTTAATACAACAAGGATTACTATCATTTCCTCTTGTATCTATGAGATTTAACAACCACAATAATTCAGCTGCAGATTAAAGGCCCATTACTGCATGAGATAATTGAAGGAAGACCTCCAACATCAAATGTAATAAAAGAAAAGCAATTCAAGTCTTTCTTGTCTACTGTTTTATAGAAGATATATAATCAACACCTTGTAACTCTCTTGTCTCCCATAATAAAAGCACCTTCATGTAAGCAAATAAAAACCTATAGGGGACATCATCAATTCCATTTTAATAAAAGTAAAGATCAAAATTCCTACTGCATCAAATGTACATCAAGAGAACTATCTCTTCAACTAGATTAGTCATAATGTGAGATGTATGAAGCAAGTGAATCTGTGAAAGTTAATAACAGGTGCATACTGCAGTGAATAAGCTCCTTACCATATCAAGTGAACAGTCAGGATGAGACAAAGCTATTGCAGCAGTTTCTAATATATTTCCAAGGATACAGGCATAGCTAGGAAATTCATTTGATATATCCTTAGGTAGTAAATTGATCAGATTTTGACCAAACGTTGCCATTTGATGAATGTAACATTGGCTTAGGTCCTCTGCTGCAAAAACCTGAGTACCAAAGATAATAAACGTTTTACAAAACATCCAAAAAAAAAAAGATCTGGAACACTGGCAAGCACACAAAGGATCCTCCAGCATGAAGACTGGAGATATCATGAAATGATTGTAGACAAAAGCAATAAAAAAGTTTAAATTATCAATCACTCTTAATCAGCTTAAAGCCCTCCTGGTGTAGATTCCAATTCAACTATATGTGCAATTATTAAGTCCAGTGTAGGTCCCTTATCACATCTAAAAATAGAGTAAATAATCCTTTCACATTGTCCAGTTGCTTATGAGTGAAGGATTGCTTTGTTGGTTTTTTGTTTTCATCCAGTTGGAATTTATTGGGGGATATAAGTTGATTGCCCATTTAAGTGTTATGCAATTGTGCAAAAGGAATTAGAGATATGAATTTATGCATTAAATTATTCAATATGTCTATTTTGACAGAAGCATTGAAGGAATTTTAAATGAGCTTAGAACTCACAAAGTAAATTGCAGATGCAGTATCCGAAGACTTTCTTTCAATGGTTCCTCGTGAATTTTAAAAACCAAGGTTTCTATGTTAATTTTCTAGCTTCTCTAAATTGTATTAACACTTTTCCTGCTTTTAGTTTTCCCTAAAAATTTATGAAAAGGTAGGCATCATTTATGACTAATACATCTCGTAACCTTCTACTTATCACAAAGAAAAGGAACCCCATCAAACAGAATTAGAACACATACCTGTCTTAAGTTTGGGAAAAGATGCCACAAGAAAGGAATCGTAATGATCTGTGAAGAAAAGCTATATCTTGGATTGATATGTGAACAGATACATGGCTTCTGACCAACGTGACATATTACAGCCATAAGCATACGCTCCAATGATGATCCCTTTCCAATGGAAAAACAATTTTCTGCATTATCCTACAGCAGATCACTTAGGAAGTTTAAGTATTTGACTGATAAATGATATGAATTATGATAGATTAACAATAAGAATGACACAGATGGAGTAAACAACTTATATTGCATATTTAATCCATTGGCCTAGTTTTTTTTTTTACAAGGTAGGAGAGCCCAATTGGGATCTAGGTGGGGAAAAGGGGAAATTGGTTGTTGGGGCACTATTGTAACCTGATTTGGTGGGTAACAAAATTTAGAGATTTGTATTGTCCCTTGGAATGCTTTATGTCCGGTAGTAATATCGGTTGAACAATCAAATGAAGTACATTCTTTTTGTGCTATGTTGTCCCTTACTTTTTAGCAAAACAAATGCACCCTACGGCTCCTTAGTGACCACAGGAGGTGCCACTTGGCTACAAAGCCATTGGCCTTGTATTTCTTTACTAAATAGATTTTTACACAGAAGAATAATATAGAATCAAAAGTTAATCGATGACTTTTGGTATAGTTTGAATGAAATTTTCTTCAAACTTATGAACCGCTTTTGGTAATAATTAATAAATGTTACTTGAGGAAGATGTTAAGAAGTTTTGATTTAAAATACGCCTGATTGACCATGTTGCCCCTATTTTAAAAATGATTATCACTTTGCCTCTCTTCCCAACCTATGTACCAATTTAACCCCTTCTCAAATTATATACCAGTTTACCCCTATATGACCAAAGTTTGACCGACACTTACTCATGTAAATGACTTACCAAGGACTGAGGTTTGATCAAATTTTGATCAAATAGGGGCAAAATGGTCAATCAACCTTAGAGCACTCTATGGTACATATTCACCCATCGACCCACTAACGGGAATGGCTATGGGATGATTTTTATTTGAAATGAATTGCATCCCCAGCCCCAAATCAATGCAAAATCAAAAATGAAAAAAAATATATTAATAAAGAAAAAAGAGAAGAGATAAAGGAACAAGGACAAATCCTATTACTGAGAGTGATATATGCAAAGAAATATGCACAACTTTGCTGCATATTTTAGCCACTTTGGCTGGGTGCTTTCTTTATTGTGCTCCTTTTTTATAAGAAAATCTTATCCTCCCCCAGCTTTTCTAATAATATTTTCTTATATCAAAAATGTAATTGTAATGCAAAAAGCTCAGAGAAGCATCCATTTTGAAGAAATCCATGTCATGATAAATATACTTTGTCATGTGACACTTCTACAAAACAAGGATTTTTTTCACCAAAAAAGACAAGGAAAGATAGTAAACTAAATCATTATTTCCCTTGCTCGCTCACATATTTTTCAAACACGTGATAGTCTGACAAATTATGAAATAACTTGATTCTGAAAGATAGTACCTTTCCTGTAAGAATGATCTCTCTGAGTAGGCTGAATGCATTGTTTTGAAAGAGATATCCTACTATATTACAGCTCCACGACAATTTGGGATCAATTAACAATACCAAAGCTTCCAATAAAGGAATAGCTGACATATTCAATTCCTCAGGAGTTAATAAAAGTTGATCCTTCAACTGATTTCTGTCCAATTAAAAAAAACTAAATAAGCACGCTAGCAGAGAAACCAAAAAAAACAAAGTAGCAAAAATATAAGGACTTCTGAAGTTTATTAAAAAAATAATAATATATCAACATTTGAAACCAAGGCAGGATATGATTAAAAAATATCCATGAAGATTACAAGTTTCTAGGTTGTCATGAAATACATGCATATCACCCAACAGGCCAACATACAAGCACGGAAGGGATGAGGCACTATTTATCGAGTGACCATCTTATACACCATTTTTGGTGACAGAAGTAGAAATGGAACAATCAACCAAAGTACAGCTCCCATTCTAATTATCTATCATAGTTCAGATATTTTTAAGTGACAATTTTTAATTTTTTTATTTACAAAATAAGATAAAAAGTGAAATATCCGGAGTCAGAGAGTGGCGCCATGAAAACAACAGTTACAGATTGTTGCAGCATATTAAAAATTAGAAATGCTATAGGCAAAAATTTAGTCATGGAATACTTGAGTTGTAAGGTTTTCGGTAAGAATGAAAATATTTTATTTTATTCAAGGTCCTTATATTCCTTGGAACTTTCACATCTACAGAAAGTCAGTGATAGAAAAACTAAAGAACTAGAGTTCCTTCTTTTATGATCCTATTCATCTCTCCTTGGATTTTGAATTCTTCTGCTGTGTTTTTTTTTTAATTGTTTTCTCAGTTTCTAATTCAAATATCCTAATCTTTAGATATAATACTCTTTGGCAAGCCCATTTTGAAGTCTAAAGCTCCCTTTAAGGTCAAGTCTTTCATTTTGACAACGGATAGCATCCCTTATCCTGGATCAATGTTGTCAAAATTGCAATTTTACTGTAGGATCGTCAGATCCTGCGATTTCCATGGAGGTTTAGGATCCCAATCACACAGAAGATAGTGATCAATTTAACTATCTTAACGAGCTGGACAACCTACGACTAACAGGCTGATAAAACTGACTTGCAACTGAAGTCCAATGAATCTCCTTCCACCACTTGCCCCAACCTCTCAGTCCCTTGCTGATCTTTGTTCCTCTTCGTCATCAACCTCTGCCAGTTGTCTCTGTTCGTCGTCGATCTTTGGCCTCCATCTCTGCTGGGTGAATATTTTGTATTTTAGACAGGATCTATCTTATGAACTATGTTACAATCACACGATTTACGTGTCCTCCCCCCTCTTTTGATACCAATGTAAGATCTCAATTTTGATAACCTTGTTCTAGATAACAGCCATCCAAAAAATTCTAGCTCTTGACAAATAGAAATATAAAATCTACCCCAACTACAGTCACCATCAACTCATATCATTAGCTTTTTACGCATCAAGGTACTCCAATAATTAAAACAACAGCAGATATGTCAATCTCGCAATTTTGGATACTTCCTCAGTTTTTTAATTAGTGTTAGAAATGTAATATAGAATCATTATTGACCTTCATTCAATAGCTTAAACTTTTGAAAGAGTCCGTTCATAATATGATGTCAGAGTATCTATGATCAAGACTTCAACCCTTGATACCCCATTCTTCTAATTAAAAGTTGAATTTCAACAAGACATAAGTGGACTTGTGCAATATCCAAACTTCAAACTCAGAGATCTAACGTGACGAGGCCCGATAGAAATGTAATATAAAAGCACTCATGTGCCGTCACTTGATAGTTTAAACTTTTGGGAAAATTGGTTCATGACAATTAGCATCCTAATAATTATAAAAATTTAAAGAAGCGAAAACAAATGTGTACAGGTTCGAAATGAGCATGTTTTGAGAGGCACTTTCAAAATTTGCTACAAAATATAAGATATGCCAATTAGCACAAAGTAGAAAAACAAAAATGCTTTAAGAGATAAAACTGCTTCTGTTATTAATCTTAATCAAGTAGCTCTTACACTACCACACATGCCAAACTGTGACAGAAAAAAAATTATTACAAAATATAAATTAATTAGATTTCGTTTCAAAATGCCGTGCACTTTAACATATGAGAAAAGACATACAAATCAAAATACAATCAGAACCAATTCAACATGAATAAGAGGAAACACTCGACAGCATAGTTAATATATTACTACACAAAATAATAAAGAGAACAGTAACAACAGACTAGATAATTTAAGAGAGCCAAAGGCCCAGAAAATAATGGATTTAAAATAAAGCCACGAAGCCAACCTATTATGATGTAGAGCACGAATACAAGCATGTACAAATTGCTTCACTCGGTAGTTCACCAAAGTACACGTGGATGAGTAATCCACACCCGCAAAAAGCCTCACAACATCCCCTGTTGCAACGATTTTAGTTCTACAAGTTTAGTGCACAAAAGCAAAATCTTGGGGGTGGGGTTGGGAATGCAGGCAAGTATCTACAATATTTCGAACTGCTTTTCCTCTAACAATCACCAGAGGTAAAAATACTAGCAACATTAGCATGCAGTAAAAGTTAAGATCTACACACTTTTGTCTCTATGTCCTTAGGAGATGATAATGAGACATCTAGAATACATCCTCTGTCAAATAAACATCATAAGGATTACAAAGGACATTTATAAAATTAAAATTTTAAAAAAGTGGAGATTAAATCCTAAATTGTAGTCTGCTCATTATATGATTTCACATAAAACTTCTTGTTTCCACATAAAAGAAGTTATTAAGAAAAGGGAGATTACAGACAATAAATAGAAAAATTACAGAGAAAACTATATTCTTTAACACCTTCAGCAAAAGTCATTAATAGTTTAAAGAACCTTGGGATACACCACTCCAAAAGCTAGCTCAAAGGGTGGGAGTGCCCAAGGTCTTATAAACTCCACATTAGTTGGAACCAACAACCAATGTGGAACTATATATCTCAACACGCTCCCTCACACGATAGCCCATTGGGCTTGAAGAGTGGACAATGCAACAGGCTCAGCCAACCTGTGCTAAGAAACGCCACAAGAGAAAGTGGGGGGCGGCGAGACTTTGATACCATGTAAAGAACCTTGGGATACACCACCCCAAAAGCTAGCTCCAAGGGTGGGAGTGCCCAAGGTCTTATAAACTCCACATTAGTTGGAACCAACAACCAATGTAGGACTATATATCTCAACAAATAGTACCAATATTTGAACGCTTCTGACTATCTCAAGATTTTTCAAAAAGTATAATTAATGGGGCCAATAATAAAGACAGTATGTGGCAGGATTTCAATTCTGTGAATTCAACAGCCATAATTTTTTTTTGTTTTTATGAGGGGAAGGGCTAACTCTGCAATCATCCTGATTGTCAATTGGAGGGAACATATACAAACAGCTAGAAACAAAACAAGCACCATTTAGGTCAGTTGGCTACATTAGAAATCTCTTTTTTGATGGAAAAAAGATTAAATGTAAAACAAATATACGTTCCACTTTACAATTTTTTCTAAATACAGTAGAAAATAAACTGTAAGAACCATAGGAAATGGAAGGGTGATTAAGAATTACCATTGTCTTGAACAAACCACTGAATCAATCGGCATATATGCACAAGAGCTAAAAAATCATCATTGTTTTCTGCCTTAAAGAAAAAGAGGAACTGGTAGAGGAAATCAGACTCCAGACCAAAAGAATTCCTGAATGCACACAAGATGACATTAATTTGAGAAGTAATGGTGCAATGTTCAAGTAATATAATACCAAAATAAAATGCATCACTAATTTTTACAGAAGCTTATAGTAAAAGAAAGTGAAGACCATTCATGCAATTATAACAATCAAATTTCACCTGTCTACATTCTGACAGTACTTCCCATGGGCTTTATAGAACTTCTCTCGCAACTTAGATTGTTCAGTTCTGACAGCTTTTCTCCCTCTGAAGCATTTCTGTAACTAGAATCAGTCACAATTTGCATGACACATGACATAATGTTGACTCCCATCAACATCAATGTTCCTTCGCAGCATAGCCATACATTGTATTAAATTACCACACATCAAACTACAATCTAGGCAGCTAAACTTGAGGAACTGCACAACACTGCAATCATACTTTAATGTAGCTTTGAATATTCAAAATATTTTATAAATTTATGATAAAAATATCATTAAATCATAGAAATTAAGGAGCACCTATCATTGCCAAAATTAAAAAAAGCAATGCAACTATGATTGAGATAGTAGATACTAAATTTATTTTTACTATGATGCACGGCATAATTCAACACAAAAATTTAATAATACAATAACAATTGATTACAGATGTGAAAGCATCGAAAGTAATGTGTTAATAAATAACTGAAAGCATAGATATTGTTAACGAACTCAGTTAGTTCTACATGACCCATTAAGCTGTAACCATGAAACAACTTCAAATTATTCACCAGGAAGTCTTAGTGGTGAGGAGGGTAGGGAGACATTGTTCAACTTGGAAGCGGTATTTTTTGGGGGGATAGGTATGGTGGGTATAGTGAAAGTGGGAATCAGGATGTTCGAACATTTGTTAGAGGTTTTTCCTCTCCTCTAGACCTCTAATTCTATCAACTCTCTTCTATGAATAATTTCCCCATAAAATAGTTTTTATTGCATTTAGAGTCCTGATTTTTTCTTGGAACTTTCTCTTCCTCAAACACTTCAGTGAGGGAGGTGAACCAGAGTCCTTTCTTCTTTTACTTGATTCTATTTATCTCTACTCCCACCCAAATAAGTGAATTTGGAATTTGGACTCTTCCGGTGTATTTCTTTCAAGTCCTTTTCTCAGTTTATAACTCAATCTCCCAATCTTAAGAGGTTCTCTTTGACACTCTCATTTTGGAAGTCTAAAACTCGCTGTAAAGCCAAATCATTCATTTATACAATGATACAAAATTGGATTAATACACATGTTACAAATTAGTAGACTTCACACAGCTCTTTCTTCTAATAGATGCTTAATGAGGTCTAGTTCCAGAAACATTTGCCCTTTTATTTCTCCGTTGGCTAACTTGTTATGGGACAGTGAATAATTCAATTTGGGATTCTATGTGAACCAAGGATGTGGCTTTCAACTTGGAGCAAATTTCTTATAAGTTTTAATGGTTTTGGCAAGAATAAGAAGACTTCAATCTTATAACAGTATGCTGCATTTGCAATCTTTTGCGTGTAACTAGTTGGAAAGGAACGCCATTACATTCAAGGATGTCTCTCTGTTCTTCAATCTATTATGGGATGTGTTTGTGTTAACGAAGAATTTAGCAAATTTCACTAGCTGCCAAACTTGGCAGTTGTTTTATAGAACAATTGCAAGTTACAGCTATGCACAAACAATCGCAAGATTAAAACCCTCCAAATGCACTTAAAAGCAAAACCTGAATTCTCAGTGCAGCAGAGTTCTGCTGGCGCAACCATAGGCGCCGGTTGCGTTCTACTCGTGTCTGCTCAAGTAGGTTCTTCCTGTCCCTTTCCTTTGAGCTGCGACCACCTAAATCAACACGTTTTCGGTTAGAAGGATCGCCGCTGAAGAACATTTTTGATTCTCTTTCCTGCGCGGGCTTGGCCAATTCATGCCCTAGTTTCCATCAGAACAATGATCGTGGCACTGAAGGCGCGGTTTTATTTGCAATCACAGTTGGCTTGAGTTGGAAGAAAAAGATTTTGCGGAGAAAGTTGCCCTAGAATCCAAGAAAGTGTGAAGCGATTTCTTTGGAGCGAGACGCGAGGAAAGTATAACGAGAATTCTGAAGAGTATACATGAATTCAATTACAGCGGAATTATAATAATAATCATATGGAAATTCTGTATTTTATATAGAAAATAACAGAAAATTTTCCAAAATTTTCTACTTCCCCAAGTGAACTGGATATGATAATTATGATTAATACATTATTGGTTTAATTTTGTTTTTAAAGTTGATTTAGAAACTAAGTTATAAATCAAGTTTAATAAGTTTGACTTAGAAGCCCTGCAAGCTCACCTTTTAATTTTTATAGTAATATAAATACATTTATGATATATTATTCATTTAAAAACATTTCAATAATTATGATTTGCAGCATTAATTTTTAAAATAATAAATTTGATATTATTTTAACAAATAATAAATATTTATTTAAAATTTAAAATATATATATATATATATATATATATATATATTTTTGTGTGTGGATCCATTGTATGTGTTATTTGTTATATTTTGTACAGAAAAAATTTCAATAACTTAAAATATGCATTTAAAATTTTATTTTTTAGAACAGATTTTATTTACCTTGAAAATTATTTCTCACTTATCATGTATAATTGGTTATTACTTTATTTAAAAAATAAGCACTTAATTTTCAAGAAGGTACTGTTTGAGTAAAGCAAAAAGTTAAAGGGTTTTATAAGAGTTATGTTGTAGGAAAAGTGATTGTGTAATGTTATAGAGATTCGTTTTGCGTGCCTTAATTTTTTATTTATTTTTTTGTTTTAAAAAGTGTGGACCCCACAAAATGTTATGAGAATAGAAAAGTTTGTTGTGTTATGTTAAAGGATAAAATGAAAACACAAAGTTAAAATGAACAATCAAAACAGAAAAAGATAAGAAGAATCATAACTAAAAGATTGTGAAGGTTGCAAAGAACAAATAAAAAGCTCATAAAAATATTATTTCATATGAATATTATTTAAGGATTTTTGTGATCTTGTTAAAAAAATTGTTTGAGAATTTTTAATTAAATTTTCATTTAATCTTTGTGAATAAGAAATTTTAAGAACATTATTTCATGAATTTTTCATCTGATTTTTATGATCATTATTTCATATGTTCTTAATGAAAATATTATTTCATGTGATCTTTGGGAATAGGAAATTTTATCATGTATATTTTAGTTTGGTTTGGGCCTATAAACTTTTGTTTGTAACTTGATAGGTCTTACAAGCTATGTTAAATTTTTTAGTTTTTATAATACATCAAGCCAAATCTATAAATCAAATTTTTAATAGACTAATAGATTAATATAAATTCAAAATATTTTAGATAAACTTAAGTTATGAAAATCAAAGTATGGGCTAGCCTCAGCCCATTTACATACTTAGTTATACACGCTCAATTTTTTCAACTTGCAACTAAGAAACTTCATTTACTGTCTTGCAATGGATATTTCGGGTAGGCACTAATCCAAAGTATTATTATATAATTTTGCATAGGAAGATATAATTCTCTTGCTATGGCAGAGGAAGTTTTCTTCCCGCTGACTTATCGGGACATGTACAGTGCTTTTTTCTTTTTTAATGAAGCGAAATACACCATAATTTTGTTTCAGCAATTGGAGAAGATAATTTTATTGTTGCATGAAAAGTGATAACCCCATTTTCATAAGGTAGGTATCTGTTTCCTTTAAATATTTATAATTGATATATTAAAATCAAAATTATATATTAAAATCAAAATTATAAAAATTGTAAGAAAAAATATATATAAATGTTGTAACACTAAACAACTCCATAGTTATATTTGTTAAATTGATGTGTTACAAAAAAAATCTTAAATGGTACAATTATCTAATACTTTTAAATTAAGAATCCCTCTTTTGAAATAGTTAAAACCAACAAAAAATAAAAAATATGTCTATAAAAAAAACACCAAAAAAAATATAGATACTTCGTATGAATCATAAACGATATACACAACCTATAAATATTTAAAGAAATGCAAAAAGCCACAGATTTATTTCTCATAAACTAAAACAAGAATCATTATATTTTATCAATTATCAATTTGTTTTTCAATCTTCTTCTTTTTTTTGGTGAATGGGCAATGCACAAAACAAAACAAAAAGAATTACATCAAAGAGTGTCTAACCCTATGAACAGAGCTAAAATCAGAAAAATATAATCATAGAATTTCATATGGGAGATCCTGAAAGCTAGAGAAATATTGTTGCTCCAAAATTTGCAAAGGAAGATTAGCTAGCCAGTCTGCACAGCAATTGCCTTCCTTGTACGTATGCATCAAACGAACACTCTAATCTTTTGAGAGCCATTCTCGTATCTGAGTTACTAAATGCGACTCACAGGATGCATCACCAAACTTGGTAAGCAAAGTGATAGCCGAAGCTGAGTCACTCTCTGAAATTAATTTCCTCCAACCTCCAGCCTCCAACCCAAGCCATTTCCAAACCTTTGAGAACATCCCACAATTCAGCTGTAATTGCATTACAAAAGCCCACTTTGTAGGAAAAAGCTTCTATCCATCTACCATCATGACCTCTTAACAGGCCACCACAGGCTGCAATACTTGGGTTCCTTTTAGAAGCTCCATCTGTATTAAGCTTAATTCAACCATCATCTGGTGGTATCCACCTTATCATCTCTATACTCATCATTCTGCTAGATTTCTTGTTTTCCTCTGAAGAATTGGCTGACATAACCTCTATAGCCATAGCATTAATCAACTCTAACTTGTATTTGTTTTCCACACAACCAGAATTATGGATAATTTCATTTCTCCAAATCCAAACTTTCCAGCAGGTTATGCCAAAAATAATTGCCCAAGGAATTTCCACCAAGCTAGATGACACCTGATTTAAATTAGCAATCAACAAATCATGCAAGTTTAAATTAAAAAAAAAAAGTATCAGCCAAACAAGGGGATAACCGAAGCCAAATATCTTTAATATTTGCACCATCTCTTAATAAATAAAGAGTATTTCTTCTCCTTGCAAGCATACTGGGCAAACTGCACTACCCAACTGAAAACTATTTAACTTTTTTCTAGTTTGAAGGCTATCATGACCAACCTCCCAAAGAAAGAACTTGATTCTTTGAGGTCCTAACCATTTCCAAATTACCTCCCATAATTAAGGAGATCAACTTTGAATACTACCAGTTTCTGTAAAAACCAAATACAGCCCCTTAACAGACAACTTCGGATAGCCAGGATATAACAAACAAGCTTATTGGCACCATCATTTCAATCGTATTTTTTATTCTCAAATCATAATCAGTTATTAAGTATCCATAATAATTTTTGTATCAAATAAATTGTACCAATTATCTTTTTTTTTTAGTATATACTATTAACAAACTTTATAGTTTATTTATGGAATCAAAATGTATTTATTTTATCATATTATTTTTTTAATATATTCCAATTCTAGAAAAATAATAATTTATATTTCAATCAGAAATGAAAATGACGGACAGTCAACATAATTAAATTATTTAAATTTAAATCAAGAAGTTTAAAATAAAATATGATACTGAAACATAAAATTATAGTTTTAATTCTAGATACCTTCTTTTGGGTTTTTTTTTTTGGTTCAGATATTTTACTATTTTGTTCTAACATAGGACTTTCCAAGTTTTTCCCTTAACGTGCATTTGCTGTAGCATTCCTAATTAATCTTTTTAATTAGATAAACATCAAAGGGACCAAAAAATATTTGGGCCTTTTTTAGTGTTTAGTTGTAATCCTTGGACATTCTTTTTCGTGATTCAATTAATTCCATGACATTGATTAGTTTTCCAAATGAAAACTAAACGGGCCAAGAAGCCAAATTTAATTCCTTATATTCTAAGCTGGGCTTTGTAACCCATCGATTTAACCAGCAACAAAGAAAATCCTAGAAATTTCCAATTCAACGATAAAATAAAAATAAAAATAATAATAGTTATATCTTTTCCTTAAACAAGTGATCTGTAAATATAAACAAGTGCAAGAGTTGACATGATAACTGATCAGACTCCCAAAAAATGCCATTGAATATATTAGGTCAACTGTTTAATGTCAAAAGGTTATTAGGTGTTACTGCAAAATAACAGAGACAAATAAATTAAGTTTGAGTGCTTCATTCTAATTCAATGAGCAAGACAACATTAACAGAAAATTGTTGTTTATAGCTACAATGCTTACCCAGCTGATTCACTAAACAATGTCAGAATGTATTCTGGTAGTTGACCTTTTAGTTTTGACCTTATTTTATTTCCCCTTTTTTGGGGTCGGTACATTTTTATTTTTTTTTAAAAAAAAATTGGGGTAGGAAAAAAATTTGTTTTTGACTTAGCTAACCTTGTTGAGTTGTTTAGTAGAGAGAGCTTTGGCAAAGTTGAATGTGAAAAAATGGCAGGTTTAATTAAAATACCTTTCAGAGTTTGGTCCGTAAAAATGAAATCATTGCATGTACCTCCCCCACAAATGATAAAAATGAAAATTCCTTTTAAAACATATCTTGGTTAGTGACTTTTTATTTTATAATATACCAAGCACAAACATGCATTCTATAATTTGACTGAAATCATCCTTTGGGATATTAATATCTTAATTTTAGAAGCTTCCTTTGTTGATAAGCAATAAGCAAGCGCACGAATGGTGTGATTTGGGTTGATAGACTTTGCTACATCGTTGTAGAAACTCATAGATGGCTTCATATATTAGTCTAATGTATTTGCCCTCTTGGTGTTAAAATAAACAACACAGAACAATTAAGTATTGTCACTTGCTACATATTTTTTTTTTTTTTTTTTAAATTTCTTTAAGACTTTAAAACTTCATAGAGCACTTGTTGCCAAATAAAAAAACAACATATATAGCACAATGATTCTGCGATAAGCCTTGAATTCTAAAGGCATTTTTATGAGCTAAGAAAAAAGAAATGGTAAATATTTTTTTAAGCTTTGTTGCATTGGTTTTTAGCTATAATTAATAGGGAAGCGATGACCATATATAAGCAAGTTTGACTCGACTTAATGAATAATATTGAGCTTTAACCAAAAACCACATGTCTTTAAGCCCAAGACTTCTAGAAAAAAGTTTAAGTCCCTGGGGCTTGGCTTTTCTTTCAACTTTGGAGGGGGATTTGCTGCTGAGTTTGAACTCCAAGGCTAAATTGTAAGTGAGGTTCTCTGTTCCTAAAATGATTACTTCTCTAACGCTAATATAGAGAACAAGAAGTGCTTTTCGGCTTTGCCTTCCACCTTGAAGGAAATGTTTTGCTAATTATAACTCCAAAGCTAGGTTAAGTGAGTTGCGGCATGGGAGCAAGGTTCTGTGTTCCTACTGCTAATAATTTAAAATGACTACCTTGGTTCCATATATAGTGCAGAATAGCTTGGCCTATTAGACGTACGGTCCAAACATATTGCCCAAATTCCGCGCTTTGTTCTCCTGCCTTTCATCGTCTCATGAAAAAAAAAACAAAAAAACCAAAATTCACCATATTATAATTATCTGAATAATAAAGAACAATCCCAACCCAAAAATTTAAGTTATTGGACAAATTTTTTTTTAATAATTTATATTATTTTCTAATAATTAATGCATTTTTGAAAGACTAACAAAAAGATCTATTCATCAATTGGTTAACCACTTGGATGACATTGGGACGTTTGGTAGAAGGTATTTTTTAGGATTCTAGGAAAACTGAGAGAGGTAATTTTATTTACCCACGTTTGGTACGATATTTCTAGAAAAAATTTCGGAAATCTAATTTTTTCGGAATTTTATTTTGTGTGTAAAATTTTCTAAAAATACCATCCAAGAATATCATCCATTGGGTGGTATTCTAGGATTTCCATGACAAGGGAAAATTTAACACAACCAAACATAGCATCAAGAAAATTAACTCAATATTTCTGAGAATATTTTGGTCTACCAAATAATTTTTTGGTAACATTCCCGTGAAATTTATTTTTCCACCATATTCCTAGAAATCGCGATTCCCAGTAAAAAAAATTCTCATTTACCAAACGCCCCTTATAATAAAATTTATGCAAGGAATATATATATATATATATATATATATATATATAAAAGTTTAATGTCTCTCATGTTGTAGGTGATAAAATTATTTCTTACACGTACATAAAAGTATGTGGGGCCATATAAAAAGAAGAGAGAGAGAAAAAAAACATCAAACCCTATATATATATATATGAGATTTGATGTTTATTATGTTGTAGGAAATAAAATTATCTCCTACACACATATAAAAATGTGTGAGATCCATGTGGGGTCATGTGAAGAGAAGAAAGAGTAGCTCATTGAGATTAAATGGTGGATCCTAAAAGTTCAAGCTATTAAAATAAATGTCAATCAATAATTTTTATATTATATCTCTCTAACGCACTCACTTATGCAAGAATCCTTCAAACTCGAGATGTGGATATTGCACAGACTCCTTTTTTTCTTCTACGTTGTGCATACGTAATTTTATTAGAAAGTGGGAGCGATGGAGATCAAACTCTTGATCTCAGATTTTAATATCATGTTAAAAATTATCTCACCTAAAAACTCTAGCTATTAAAGTGAAGGCTCATCAGTGATTTTTATATTATATGTATCTAAAAGTGGATAATGCACGCACTTATTCATGCTAACAAATTTGTGATATACAAAAAAAAAAAAAAAAAAAAAATTCAAAATATTTATTATTAGAAGAATGGGAGTGACAATGGCCAAACTCTGGATCACTCATCATAACCAGATCAAGCAATCAACTCTCCGGAAGGCCAAAAATTTAAATTGTTATGTGATGGCACATAAATGATTTCTTATATGATATGTTATATTTCTAATCCAGACGAATGAGTCTACACTATATAAATTAAAATCACTTTTACACGATTGAATAACTTCTTGTTCGATAATTTTATGCCAAACTTCATTGTTGGATTAAAAGCTTATGTCATGTAAACAATATTTAGAAAATGTTACATTAATCCAAAGAAATTTAGCACTTCATTAATATATGCAACAAGATGAACGTGATATATGCTTTTCAAATATATTCTCGTTGTTAATTTTTTTTAACTATAAAGTTGACACAAAAATCACTATAATGGATTGTTATAATTTAGTTGTTAGATCAATTAAAATCACATTTCAAATAAAATTATCAAATGGTATAAGAATCTTAATTCTTAAGTCTTATACCAATATAAACTGATTCTTAGTACTCATAAGTTGTATAAATGTCATGGAACCAACTCTCTTAAAAATTTAAGTTGTTTGGTGAGGCAAATGAATAAATTTTTATTTGTTATATTATATTTTTAACACGCTCTCTCACCTAAAAGCCCATTGAATTTAAAAGATACATAATACTTAGGCTCACATCAAATATGTAACTCTAAATCAGTTAATCATAAAGGTTTTGATATCATGTCAAACAATCATTTCAACTCAAAAATTTAAGCAATTACATGTGAATAAGTTTTTATATATTATATTATATTTCTAATATGGTAGAACAAGAATATGAAGAAATATGTCTCACACTCCTTTGATTTAATACACAATATAATATACCTCTAGATCATGATGGTGTTTGATCACTCTATGAAATTCAGTTACTGATGTAAAAAGATCATTGAAAATGCACGTTACTATTTCTTAAACCAGCATTATAAAAAGTAACATCATGCAAGCGGACAAATAGCATGCAGCCAAAAATCCTATTTTAAATTAAAAAAATTAACAAAAAGAAGTTTCTACCTAGAGCCATGAAAAGAGAAAAACAAAAAAGGTGGCCATGGCATGATGTGGAGGAATAGGTTAGCATTATAAGAAAGTAAACTAGTGAATTGAATAAATCCAGAAGAAGAAAACTAGAAAAGACATGTCGTTTTTATAACGTGGACCCTATTTAATAAGTGCCATTGAATCTGGACTGGCTTATATCTTTCTCCAAATCTTTATTCTTATTTTTCTCTCCACAAATTTGAAGACTCATACATCACTTTCTCATGCTTTCTCTTGTCACAACTTGTGTTGTTACATATCCAGCTCGTCATAATCTTCCTCTTTTCCCTCATCATCTTTGTTGTATATCTCCGTCCTTTTTCCCCCATATTGACAATAATAAAGATTAATATTATTGTATACAAAAAAAAAAAAAGATTAATATTGTTTCGGATGCTATTTACTTAGGCCCACCAGATGGGCATAATCGCATAAAGGCCCACTTCTAGAAGGCATCATAGGATGCCCCCTCTTTCCCATGCACCAGCTGCCCCTGCACAAGGGCAGGGGTTCAGCATGCCTAGCCTGAAAAGGCTAGACTGGCTAGGTTGACTAGAGCTCTTGCTCTAAATACCCCCCTCTCACATTGAGGGAGGGACCTCTTCTTCTCTAATTCTCAGCTTCATGCGCTGCCACCAGGAGAACAACCCTAGCCATACACACACACCCCCTTGAGCACATACATGGGAAGCTCTACTAGTGCCTTGGTCTCTACCATGACTACTATGGACACCCCTATATCAACATACTTCACCCTCCATGAGAGACATTTATGTACCACTATGAGTACATTGGCGCCGTCTGTGGGAAAACGATAAATTTCGATTCCCTCTTCTCTACTAAAAGCTACTAAAAAGACAAAAAAAAAACCCTTTGTTCTGCGTATGAGAACCCAGATCTACCAGAACCCAGAACAGGAATACAAAGTGCCCGGTCAGCAAACATGACTTCAAGTCAATCAACCTGTCACCAACTCTCCGCTTTCAACCCTTGGCGATCATCCTTCAAGATACTCGATCGGCTACACAAAAGAATTTTAGAATCACACTTCATCTCAAGATCGCCAACCTCCCTTAGATCATGGTTTACCAGCCTCCCCTAAGCTACCCCTCACGCCGGTCGTAAATAGTTTTTCTTTAGAAATATCGTCATTCATACACTACTATACTAGTTGTCGTAGGATTTAAATTAAAGCAACCAGACGTCAAAGTCCCAAGTCACTGGGCATTATTTATCATACATTCATATCACCGAGATTTATTACTGAAGAACGGAGCATGTATATTTATCGTCAGGATCTTCATCACATCTCTCTTGGAGCAATTATCCTCCTCAAAAGCTTTCATCTACAACATTATTTTATTATTATCAGACGCTCAATGCATCTTTATTGCAGTTATTAAACATGATCATGGAGCAACATATCTGAGCAACTAGACATCAAAGACCCAATTCACTGGGCATTATTTGTTACACATTCATATCGCCGAGTTTTATTGTTGTAGAAAGGAATGTACATACCTATCATCTATGAAGACTACCAGTCTTTTTCTCTCTTGGAACGCATTGTTCTCTCCAGAAGTTTTTATCTACAACAATTATTTGTCACAAGCGAGTTTTATTTCTAAAGAAGGGAGCATATATAATTATTATCAAGATCTTCATCACATCTCTCTCTTGGAACACATTATCTTCACCAGAAGCCTCCATCTGCAACGTTATTTTTTCATACGGTCAAGACGTCTTTATTTCAGCTGTTAAAATCTTCAAGCTGCTTGATTCCACATGGGCGTTATTCATCATACATCATATCATCAACGAGTTTTATTGCTGAAGAAGGGAAATTTCTGAATCAGGAAGTATATATATTTATATTGAGAATCTCCATCACTCTCTATTTTGGAACACATCATCCTCTCCGGAAGATCTCATCTACTACTTTATTTATCTCACGAAGCTCGGATCTACAACCTTATCGACATTATCTTATTATTATCTCCAGTTGTCAACATCTTCAAGCTATTTGATTCAATATGAGCTCGCCAGCTTACGCTTACAATTAAAATTATTACCACTTCAACAACATTTGAAGACCTTCCTAAAAAACAGAACGCATCTTTGAAGACAACAAAGTTCAGCATAATTGCAAGTCATAATAGAAGATTCTCTTGAAGCACTTAAGCATCGCCAGTCAGACAATTCATACTCGACGACAACAAATAAACAACTCATGAAGGCCGACGTATTACCGATCGGTTACACTATATCCTTCTTAGAACACTGCACACTACAAGCAACCAGCTTAAGCTGCCATACATCTTGGCACCCTTGCTTCGCAAAGCTACCAAGCTGGGGGGCTCCTGTTTCAGATGCTATTTACTTAGGCCCACCAGATGGGCCTAATCGCATAAAGGCCCACTTCTAGAAGGCATCATAGGATGCCCCCTCTTCCCCATGCACCAGCTGCCCCTGCACAAGGGCAGGGGTTCAGCATGCCTAGCCTGAAAAGGCTAGACTGGCTAGGTTGACTAGAGCTCTTGCTCTAAATACCCCCCTCTCACATTGAGGGAGGGACCTCTTCTTCTCCAATTCTCAGCTTCATGCGCTGCCACCAGGAGAACAACCCTAGCCATACACACACCCCCTTGAGCACATACATGGGAAGCTCTACTAGTGCCTTGGTCTCTACCATGACTACTATGGACACCCCTATATCAACATACTTCGCCCTCCATGGGAGACATTTATGTACCACTATGAGTACAAATATTATATTTTTACCCCCTCCCCCTCCCCCTCCCAAAAAAAAAATACTACGACAAGATTGCTAGTGAAAAAGGAATATATCATCGTTTCTTTATCAGTAATGATTAAAAGGGAGGAGAAAAAAAATGTAAAGGTATTTTTAAAAAATCTTGCATTAATGTAAAAGCTTACTATGGGTAACTCATTATCCAAAAAGGAAAATGCTTGGATAACACAAATTAAAGAGGAAAATTGAAAAGGATAAAATATTTGAATCTTGTTATATGGGTTTTAGGTCGAGAATACACACACAATTATATATATATATATATATATATATATATATATATATATATATGGGTTTGATGAGTGTCAAGTCACTGGATATAAGTATTTGTCCAGTCATTAAATCATAACCGTACAAAACTGAATCAATGGTGACAGAAGAAGAGAGAGAAAAATAGAATCATAACTATTCAAAAGTGAATCAATAAATATAAGAAAATAAATAAACAAAACGACGTAGTTTAATACTGACTTGACCATCCAGTGACATAATAAACAATAAACCCTATATATATATATATATATATATATATATATATATATATATATATATATATATATATATAAGAAAGTTATATTTATAAACTACACTATGTAATAGGGATAATATATTCTAGCACACAGTGTGCTACCCTTAATAAATAGTATAGTTTGTAAGAATTTGTAAAAATATATATATATGGGAAGGATGATATATTTATTAACTCCAGTGTAAAAATAAAAAAATTTATTCTCCTTCTCAACTCTCGATTTTCGTGTATTTGATGGTTATAATTTATTAAAGTATATCTATTATTTAATTTTTAATTTTTAATAAATTATAATCATCAGATGCGTGCATGGAGATCAACAATTGATATGAGGAGTAGGACTTTATATTCTTATACTAGAATTGAAAATCCCTCCTGTTTATATATATATATGGAAAAAATATTTCTACATTCACTTTAAATAATGTTATCTACCGCTTCTCCAAAAACTACGTCATTTTGATTAATGAATGGTGTTTCTGTAATTTTAAGTGAATTAATGAAGGGTGTTTCAGTAAAATGTATATGATAACAAAAATAAACAAAATTACAGAAATACCCTTTATTAATTAAAACGACGTAATTTTTGGGTAGCTGTAAATAACCTTATCTAAAGTGGCTGTAGAAATGTTTAGCCATATATATATATATATATATATATATATATATATATATATATATATATATTGGTAATATGTGCTTGTATGCATAAGATCACATATCTTTTAATGTGTAAGTCACTTTGGGATGTAAAAATGTAGACCCTTTACACAACATTCCATGTTTGTCATTGAAGATAGCACAATAATGTATATGCTCCAATGGAAAATGCACAATTCCTTTGCATAATACATTTCTGATTTATTTTCTCGATCTACTATATTTTATATACAGAAATGTCCTACCAGCCAAACAAAGTGGAACCACTCTTATAGGGTCATTTTATAATGGCATTTGAGCATCTATCATTAGGAGAATGTAGGTTTTGGTGACTTGGCTATGTATTGGATCCAAGTAAAATGACATATCCGATAGTTACTAAAGCTGATAGTCAATTTTCCACCTGAGAACGTAACTATGGACGATTTATCAAAGTAATCAAAATTGTGATATTCTCAATATTTCCTAACTAACGAATCTTTGAAAAACGTTGCATATCTAACAAAAGGACATCTCTCCTTCCCTTCGTGCCTGTGTGGCACCAATCACAATTCATGCAGGCGATACGAATATCAGTTCTTGAGTTTCAACTGAAGATCATCTTGCTTAAAGAGGAAAAAAAATAAAAAAAAATAAAAAGAAAAAGAAAATCCAATGACATATGTCCTATCTATAAAAGGTCACCAACCCAAAGTTGGGTTTTACTAATCAAAATGATACCAACTTCAATGGTCCCCCACATAGTCCCTAGATGAACTATAGACATGTGTCATGGCAATGGCGGAGCAACCAGCCACGTGGCATGTCTCGTCGTACTCGAATCTGATATCCTCCATATATATGGCCACCACCAGTCACCACCACACACGGTGTGAACTCTAACTTGAAAAGGTAACTAGATAATGGCCACCCCTCTAATTTTGAAACATGTTGAACAATTAATCAATTCCGTAGGAGAGAAGAGAATATGCAACTTGATTAAATTAACCAAGATAAAGCTTATAATAAATTATGATTATTAATTATGGTTATGGTGTGGTGGACCTTTTCAATTTGTATAGTGGGTGCAATGAAACATACAAAACAATGAAACATGTTCTGGCAGACAACACGAGGGGGCTAGTTCCTTGTAAATCATGAAAGGAAGCACTGTTTATTTTTATTGTAAGATTGCTGCAAATGTAGAGTTAGAAACCAACATAGTTACGTATACTTTTATAAAACTGGCAAAGACTAGGGAACACTGATTCACGCTTAGGCTTATAATATTGCTTTGTAACCTTATTTAGTTCCAATGCCCAAACGTGCGTCTAAAGGACAAGACAATGGTGGCCGTCCTTTTCTTTTGTGTTTTGCTTTGGCGGCTTCTTCTTTTATCACATTTGGATTATATTTCTTTAATTAGTTTAGCTTATTTCTCAAGACAAATGTACACGGCCTTTATCTTTATGTATAGTACTCAGCCAAAAAAGCACTGTTGGTCAACATATGAGAAGCCAATGAATTACAAATGAATTTTGATTGCCACTCTGATCCCTTAATGTAGTTTAATTAAAGATAACAAAACGAAAGAATGCAAAATAAATGGAAAGGAACCAATTAAGTAAAAAAACGCATAAAAAAGAGATGCCAAAACCCACTTCTAATTTTCAATAGAATATATAGAACTAAAACATGTTCCACGTTGGATATTATATATAGTTGTGTTTCATTCATGGACATATGTATTTAATCAGAAAATGACTTAAGAATTGTTCGTCCAGTAGAACGCTAGCTATACCCTAGAATTTGACCCGTACAAAAATATTAGAGAATAATATAAATCATTAAAAAATCTTTATCTATTATCTTAAGATTTTGGTTTGAAGTGATTTTTTACATGGTATCAGAGCTTCAGTGACCATAAGATCACGAGTTCGATCCTCACTGTCCCGACCCCCACTTGCTAGTTGCTATAAAAAGACCCTCTCCTAACACCTTAAATTTTTTGGTTAAAATGGTTCTTTACCAAAAAAAAAAAAAAGTTTTGATTCCTGAAAATATTCAATACTATAAGAGTGTTGAAGATATATATTTTTCATTGGCACAAAGGAGGCACACAGATGACATCTTTTTTCTTTGTATATATTTTTTGTTTTAAAATCTTAATTATTTAAAAAATTTAAACAATATTAAAAGTCATTAAATATCATCATTTTTTTTGAAAAAATAATGATTTTAAGTAACTGAGTTATACTCATATTATATTGATATTTTCTCTTATTTGACTTAATGAAAATACTTAAAAATTAAAGATAACATTAAAAAAAATCAACTTTTCAATTTTCTACGTAATGGGTTAAATAAAAAGTAAAACAATATATATTTTTAAACAGGGCTTTTAGTTATTTTCTACCATAATTGTTTTTTGCCATATATAATAATTAATAAGGAAAGGTTGCCTTTGTTTACACGATCATGAGTAGACACAAACAACATAGGGCATGCCAAAGTGGGAAAAGAAACTGCTTCAATTTCGGCATTTCTTAAAGTACAACATAATGTCTAACTAGGTCAACCTTTGCACACTAAAACACACTGGTATGATATAATGTTTTATTTTTTACTAATATAAATTGAATACATACATAACAGATACTAGAATTTTCTATGCAAACGTTAATTAAAAAAAGGGAAGAAAAGAAACGTGGTAGTTAGAAAGGTCAATATTTCAAAGAATCCAACATTCTTAAAGAGATATCATATAAAAATTATTAATAGTCCTTTATTGATTATTTATTAGTTTGAATTTTTTTTGATTGAATTAGTTACTTTATATTGTATTAGAGCTTACGGCCTCTCTAATCACGGAATCATAAGTTCAATTCTTACTATCTCTATTTTTTAGTAAAATTAAATCAGCACAAACATCTTCGCTTTATACTTAAAGAATTTTTGCGTGAAGAATATATATTAGAGATATAAAATATAAAAACCAGTAACTGATTTTCACTAAATAATTTAAACTTCTGGGTTAAAATTGCATTTTACATACGCGAATCAGGTCTTCTTATTTCAATAGTTCAAGTTTTTTTTTAGTTTTTCTTAGAATTTGTATTTTCTCTTATTTTAAATAAGGTTTAATATTTCTTATGTGGAGATAAAATTATTATGGATATTTATCAACCGATCCAAATCAATTTAAACCGTGGTAACCAAACTGAAAAACCGATAAAAAAAACCCCTCGCATATTTTAGTTGAATTGGATCGGTTTTCGGTTTGGTTGGTGAAAATTGATCCAATTCAAACCGATATAATGTATTATGTATTTATTATTTTCAAAAGATGATGACTTGGAATTTTGTTGTTTTGTAGACTTGAAATCTTAGATGTTATTGATAGCAAACTATCTTGTTTTAGTTTTTTATTGTCTATTAATATATTTTGACTCTTCATGAGTTTTAAGATTAGTTTTAGTTTAAAGACTTCAATTTTTCAGTCGTTTGTATAGCTAATAATTTGTATGACTGAAATTTTAGGCTTTTCGAAAAATCGAAAACCGATCCAATCCAAACTGAATAAAATTAGATCGGATTTTAAAAAAAAAAATCTAAACCAAATGGATGATTAAATGATCTAAGCGAATGGATTGGATCAGATAATTTTTGCTTCAAAATCGATCAAATCCAAACTGCAAACACCCCTAAAAATTATCTCATAGACACATAAAAAAATGTGTGTGACTCATGTTTTCTTTTTTTTTTCTTCTCTTCACATGACCTCACATGAGGCCCACACATTTTTATTTGTACATAGGAGATAATTTTATTTCTTACAACGTGAGAAACAATAAACCTTTTTAAATAATGAATCTATATGTTTCGAGCAAAACAGAGGGAAAAAAAAGTAATGTTTGATGCTCAAGAACTTTAAGTTGTTAAGCATCGTAGAGAAGATTCTTTGACATTTATTAGAGTGCAAAGTGATTAAGATCGGCAAGTTAAAATTTGACAGTAGAAAATCTAATCAGGTATATAGCAATATGACTGTTATCTCAAAGTATCGTTGTTTTCTTGGGTATCCTACTCGGTGAGCTCCATTTTGTTGCCCTTGGACCACATCCACATGTTTCTTTGCCAAAATAGAAAAAATAAAAGATAGAAGTGAAAATAACTACAAATGTGAGGATAATGTAAAAATATTATTTTTTATCATATATATATATTTTTTTGGTAAACATTATTTTTTATAATATTTAGTAAATGGAGAACTGAGTATTCAGGAGCATTGAAAACATTTTCCTACTCGGTGATTCGTGCAGTTTTTCTTGTTGTTTTTGAAGAGGTTTATGAAATTAGTACATGCACATATTTTAACCATATAATAAATGAAATTAAAATTTTACAGTTGAATAACTATATATATTTATTAGTATGATTACTGTGTCAAGAATTGGTGATCTGTCAATAACCCTACGTGTGATTTATCACGAATTTAAGGACAAAATAAGCAAAATTGAAACTGGTCAACAATAATATAGAATTCCTTCAAACTAAGAGTTCAGCATAGATTGCATTTGAAACAAGTCAATAGTGTGAATTTTATGGCAATAGAATATTGTTTAAGATAAGACATCGCATGAAATGACATATCCTCCGCAAACGATTGCATTCATCAATAGTGGTAAACTAAGTGAATACAATGGATTAGTTCATCTTTCTTTTCTTTTCTTTCTACTGTTCTACACTTTTATGCCTAACATCAGTATACTTCTTAAGAGGGGAGAACATACACGCTTTGCCTCAATTCAAAGAGGTCAAAAGATTAGGGAGAAGGACAAAAAAGGTAACAATCAACAAACACATGTAGGCAATTTGGGTCAAAGACGCTTCAGATAATAATGCTAATGCAGATGCAAAAGATAATAAATTCTACATCAACTTGAGAAGATAGTCCTTTTTCATTACAAAACATTACTTAAAACACATATAGAGGGTAGATTTCGCAATTAGATGGAAAACGCCGTCCAAAACAGAAATGTCAACGCCATAAATGCTTAAAACCCGGCGATCTTTTGACAAAATTATCAGGAAACTATGGATGATGTTTTAGTGTCACTCTCATTGAACCCAAAATATTCTTAGTGGCATGGTTCCCAACAAAGTGCCCCATTGTGAAATTAAATTTTCAGTGATTATTACTTTTAACTATAATTTATCAGTTTCAAAGAGTTGGGGTTGGCATAGATGCCTGCTTATGATATAATGATAATCCCTGGTCAATAATGTTATGCAAGGAAATTTTCTCACTTAGCCTGACATATACTCTTATTTCATGCAATTATCTTTTGTACTAGTTGTAATCTTATCACTTACAACTAGTGCTTAAATTTGCTTAGTACAAGAATTAAAGTATATATAATGTCAAAGTATAAGTCATTAATTATAAAATTAACAAGGGAGTAGGCGCATCTTGTGACAGTTTGAACTTTGGAAGGAGAAAGTATGAAGAAAATTAATAAAGAAGACAAAAGGGTAGCAATTTAGTCATGTCACATTTCCTGCAATTTCCAATGTGCAACTTCCATGACTTTTCTGCCATCTTTAATTTATGCTTGTCATGCTAACTCTTCATTTTTTATAATCTTTGTTCTCCTCCCCTGTTCCTTCTATCTAGTCCCCTATCCCTTCACCAATCTGCTGAAATTTCCATGACAATCAATAACCAATGACCAAAATTCCAAACCCTTTTTTGTGTATTATTATCGAACATAAAATAAAACCAACTTTACGATATAGTGCTCATATACCTATCATTGCTGCTAGGTATTGGTGGGACCTGACAACATTTTATTCTAAATTTCTAATTCCTAAGAAAGAGTTGTATACGGTGGAAGGGGCACGTGTCAAAGATCGATGGGTATCCATTATTCAATTTTGTTCTGCTTTAGGATTTAGAGTTTAAAGCAAACTTTGTTCTGCTTTAAAGTATTCCAAAAAAAAAAAAATTCTTTGTTCTGCTTTTACCTCCTTCTGGCTCTAGTTTCCTTGTGGGGAGTAGGTGTTGGATATATGCTCTTTTGGTCACTAAAGTCCTATTGGGCTTCAGTGAAACTTGAGCCCATGAGGCTTAGGGTTGAGTTATGTCTAAGACCTAAGGGTATATATTCATAGTTTTCTCATCTTGTGCCTCCAAGGTGAATAGATCATCAGAAACAAACCCCAAGAGGCAGACGTTCATCATCTGAACGGTTGCCCACACAACCATCTCATCCTCCTCGAGAGATAGTCTGGAAGATCTGCCACAGTCCAGCTTCAAGGAGGTTGTTCGTGTTGCGGCGCTGAGGTGAGCTGTTCGTGAAGAGGAATCCTACAAGGGAAGATTCTACACGACACCTGCGCACCGAGAGGTAATTGTGAAACAAGGATGATTCGGTAAGCATACCAATGTACTAGGTCCTAAACCGCTTCCGCATAAATATAAGATTTCCTTCAATTGGTATCAGAGCCTTGGCTGTACATTGGTATGTGAATCTAGTTTCACTATTCATGTAATTAGTTTTGCTTCTTGAAATGTGGCACCTAGGGTTCTAGGATTATGGTATGAATCTAGCATGTGTATTTTATAATTCATTTTCATAAAAGTTTAAATTTTAATCGGTAAAAATGCTTTAATCCATGGTTAGGATCTCTCGTGTATTTCTCGATTTGTAACAAGGAGGCTAATCCCATATGATTAGGTTTCCTCCTTGCTGTTTTTGTTTATTTTTGGAATTTCTGTGTATTTTTCCAATATTTTGTAAAAGTTCAAGATCGAGAAACCGCGAGTAAGATGCGCAGTCAGTACTGTCGGAGACTTTTCGAGGTCTTCCCGATCTCGGAATGAGACGATCTATATATGGTTGGAAAGAGAACGGAAAGACGAACGCAACAGTGGGTGGCTTACCGCCATCTGAGTTTGCACGCGCCTCCACAAGATTCTGAGAGTGGCCGCCACTCTCCGGAAAAGAATGGGAGAGTGAGAGAGCGTCCGGCCACCTTTTTGGGTGGTTCCGGCGGCGGTGCACTTGTCTCTACGTGGCGGTCCTTCCCCTGGAGTTTCAGCCTGATTTGACTTCGGGTGACGGCGCGGCAGACCTGACGGCTAGGGTTCCTCTTTCGCGTCCTAGGGTTTCTCGCCAAAGGATTGGGTCTTTGGGCTTTTGGGCCCATGAAACCCTAAAGGGGCTTGAGACAGATACTATGGGCTAGGCGAAAGTTGAATTCCAAAGTTGTATTATTTAATTTAATTTTATTTTATTTTCTTTAAAATAGGAAGGCCATGGATTAAAGTAATTATGATTTATTATTTAATGCTTTTATTGATTGGTATAAATTATATGATAGATAACATGCTTTATTGCGATAACATGCCATATAGAATAGGTGGTGCCATATTGTTGCATAACTTGTATGATTGCATGAGCATAATAGCTATTATGTCTTCAGCGACTAGTATGATAGTTATTATAGGATTATTTTGATTTTAAATCATCCTAAGAAATTAATTAATAATTATTATGATTTTTATTAAAAATCTAGATTAATAATTGAATTAATTAATTTTGGATTATTAACATCAAGACAAATAATCGTTATGGAAATTATTTTGATTTCAAATTATCCTCATAAATGATAATTATTATGATTGTTGCAATCTAGATTAATAATTAAGTCAGCTATTTGGATGATTTAAATTTAGAAAAATAATTAGAGAAAATTTCCTAAGAGAATTCTTTTATTTTGCTAGTAATTTGTGGGTTTTCTGAAATGGTCATGGAATAACACACGCTGCATACAACATTCATGTATCATGATTGTTTGGAGCACACGCTGACGTAAAGTGACCGGATTTCAGGACCTTAATGCTTTCAAAATTATGTTAAGCTTAGTGCACGTTTATCGGCGCTCTTACTTATATAGTTTTTGAAATCAAACAAAGGATACTCTCAATTAAATAATTCTTGGAAATTTGAAAATGTTGCTTATGTTGAATGGAAGGAGATTTAAATTAAGAGATTAATTTAACCTTCAAGCGCATTATAAGGACCATTAATAAAATAATCATGTGAAGTCCCATCGAATAAGCATGATTGAATTTTATTAGATTGGACCTAAATAATTATGGGAGGAGATTTAAATTAAGAAATTAATTTAACCTCCAGGCGCATTGTGGGCCTATCAATAAAATAATCATGTGAGGCCCCAACGGATTAGCATGATTGGATTTTATCGGGCCTTAATAATTTCAAAATTTTAATAAAGTATTGTACGGCCCATCGTCGATAATACTAAGTTATTAAAGATAATTTTGAAATTAAACAATGAATTCGACAGGGCTTATGAAAATTCTCAAACAAAAATGTTGAATGGGTGAAGGTTTTAAAAATTAATTAATTTTAAAACCTGCGGGCTCCATTTGTGGGTTTATTAGTGAAATGGTTATCGCTGAAGCCCCATCGGATAAGGATAATCAGATTTCACTAGATTAAATCTTAATAATTTCAAAATTTTAGTAAAGTATTGTACGGCCCATCGTCGGCAATGCTTAGACACTAAGGATAATTTTAAAATTAAACAATGGTTAATTACATTCAACTTTGGTAAAATTGTTAACCCTCCCATCGAGGCTCTGGCAATGGCACTGAAGGCCCAAATAACAATTTTGGTTTTTACAAGTGACTTGCCCATCGTAAGCCTTGTAAAGATAAACTGAAGGATTGTTAACAATAAACAAGAGTAGTTATGAGAATCTACTTGCACTTCGATTGTTTATTGCATTATTTGTTTGTAATCGTGTGCTTTATATGTTTTTCAGAAAATATCTTAGAAATGATTTTGAGTCGAAAACCTCTAGATAGTACCAACTATGAATAAGTGAAAAGCAAATTTTTTGATATTGTTCTAAAACATGGAAGCTAAAATTTGTTCTGACAATGCGAGGGTCATAGCAACCTGCAGAGGATGCGTCTTAGGAAACTAAGATGCATTTCTCAGATTAGGAAAGGGAAGATATGGTAGTTCGCTGCTATATTATTGTCAGTCTTTCCAAATACTTGCAGAAGCAAGTGTACATGATTAAGAGTGGAGTAGAAATGCTTCAGACTCTTAATGACATGTTTGCTGCGTCTAGCAGCTCTGCTAGACAGAATGCAGTCGGTGCAGGTTTTGCTAAGAGTCTTGTTAAATCCAAAGGGAAACCCAAGGGTGGTAACAAGAACAAAATGACTTGGTTATCAGTTGTCAAACCAGTTGCTATGAAGAAGCCGCAAGGCAAGTTCTTCAAGTACAGACTAAAGGGACACTGAAAGAAAAATTGCCCAGAGGTGATGAAAAGAACCAGACATGGGCATATCAAGGCCTGATCAGTGAATGAATTATTGATTCAGGAATCACTGATTATGTTTGTTACTCTTTGTATTAGTTCAAACATGGCATACCTGTCAGCAATGGACATAGATATTTTAAGCTTGAAAATGGGAACTTGTGTCTGCATTTGCAGTAAGACAAGTTATTTATAAGACTATGGTTTTGGGTGACTGTTTATTTGTTCCAGATTTCAAGAGGAATTCAATTTTTATTAGTTGTTTTGGTTAAAACATGGGTTGACAATGCAATTGATTCCTCAGTTACATTTCGAAGTTCATCTTCGTCTTGTTTGTTCTGGTACATTGTTTAAATAGTCTATATTACCTATGTCCTATAACCTTTTTTAAATTTGTTATGTTGAATGGAAAGGATGATGAACAAGGATTTTCACCAAAGAAATAAAAGTTTCAAATGAAACATAACTTTGGCCTTTGTGATTGAGTCACATTATCTCAAGTAGAAAATCTGTTTTAGTTAAAAGAGATACTGAAAGTTCAAGAATCTTTTAACTAACAGCTACATGTTAGTCCTATTTGGAAGGTAAAGTGGCCAAGCAATCCTACAAGGGCCAAAAAGGTTTGCGCAACTATTCAACTGGACCTGGTACATACTAATGTATGTGGACCAATTAGCGTTCAGACCAGAAGAGGTGATGAGTACTTCATTATATGAATGTTTACTCTGGATTTGGACAGATGAACCAAGTGCGCCATAAGTCTAAAGCTTTTGGAAATTCCAAGAGGTTTAGTCTGAGGCAGAAAAGCATGTAGGTGTTCAAATCAAAAACCATTTTGGTCTACTAAAGTGTTTGGCTACCTGTCTGGTAATTTCAGGTCTTACCTGATTTAAGAGGGGATAGTTTTCGTAACTGTCAACTCTAAGAACGCATTAGTTGAATGAAGTTGCAGTATGCAAAAATCAAACATTTCTAGACTTGGTGAAGATCATGTTCAGTTATTCATGGAAATGTACCTTCTTAACTTGGTTCCGTCAACGTTTGTTGTAAAGACACCTAAAGAATTATGGAAGGGGTGCAAGCCCAGATCAAACCATATTCGAATTTAGGGTGCTACGACACACGTCCTACAACAGCAGTCAAATGAGATGGAATCTTGTATGGAAGTGTGCATATCTTTTGGCTACCCTAAGAGAACTAGGGATGATTTCTTATTTAGTCTTAAGGACAAGATAATCTAAGTGAGCACTCACATGATTTTCTTAAAGGAGGACTAGATAAGAAATTACAAGCTCTTAAGTTAGGTTATTCTCGATGAGATTTATCTCAGATCAAGAATTTCCAGAATCTCTAGAAGCTTCATCCATTGTTCCCT